>NC_037290.2:27380408-27516652 GCF_000002775.5 Populus trichocarpa
GCTCTTGTTCTTGATGAAGGTAACTCTCATTCTCATCCTTCAAGCTCCAAGTCTGCTCTACCTCCTGGTTTCCATGGAGGATTTAATGGTCATAACAATGGATTTCATGGTTCCAATGGTGGATACTTTGGCAATCAGGGGTCTCACTTTAAGGGACGTGGCAGAGGACGTCATCAGTATCAGTTCAGTCCACGTCCTTATCAGGTTCCACCTACGTCTCACCCTGGTATTCTTGGTCCTGGCATTGACATTCCTACATGTCAAATTTGCACTAAGAAAGGTCATGTAGCTGCTGATTGCTATCAACGTCACACTCTGCCTCCTAATTCTGCCTCTTCCATTCAATGTCAAATTTGTTGGAAATTTGGGCACACTACTGTTCAGTGTTATCATCGAGGTAATTTCAGCTATCAAGGCCAGCCTCCCTCCAGTAATCTTGGTGCTATGCATGCTGCGTTCCCACCTCCTTCTCCTCTAGAACAATTTTGGGTGGCTGATACTGGCGCCACCACACATATGACCTCTGATTTGGCTCAACTTAATCTGGCTGCACCTTTCTCAGGAGCTGATACTGTTACCACTGCAGGAGGTTCAGGTTTGACCATTTCTAATATTGGTTCCTCTAATCTGGATGTTCCTCATTGCTCCTTACAATTAAAGCAAGTTTTGCATGTGCCAAAACTCTCTCAACACTTGTTATCGGTTCATAAGCTGTGCAAAGATAACAACTGCCGTTTTATTTGTGATGCTTTTGGTTTTTGGATTCAGGACAAAATCACGGGGAATGTTCTCCTCAAGGGACTGTGTAGAGCTGGGTTATATCCTATTCCTTTCTCTTTTTCGTTTCCTTCACAGTCTCTCTTTCCAAATAATCTGGTTTGTTATCTTGGTAAACAGGTCAACACAAGTCTTTGGCACAAGCGTTTTGGTCATCCTTCTAGCACAGTCACCTCTGCCATGTTAAAACAATCCCAGATTTCTTTCACATCAGACACATCCAAATTTGTTTGTACCACTTGTTTAGAAGGTAAACTTGCCAAACTTCCTTTTCCTTATCCGGCAGTTAAATCTGTTAAACCTTTAGAGGTCATTCATAGTGATGTTTGGGGGCCTTCTCCCACTGTATCTGTTGAAGGTTTCAGATATTATGTTAGCTTCATTGATGAATGTACTCGTTTTACTTGGATTTTTCCAATGATCAATAAAGGAGAGGTTTATTCCATTTTTGTTTACTTTCATACCTTCTTAGTTACTCAATTCTCTGCTACTCTTCGAGTCTTTCAGAGTGATGGGGGTGGTGAGTATCTTAGTAATAAATTCAAACATTACCTCCTTACCAAGGGTATTATCCATCAAATGTCTTGTCCCTACACTCTGGAACAAAATGGCCTTGCTGAGCGTAAACATCGGCATATTTTAGAAACAGCCATCACTCTATTACAAACTGCCCATTTACCTCCGAAATTTTGGTTTCATGCTTGTGCTACTTCCATTTTTTTTTATTAATAGAATGCCCTGTCAAATTCTTCAACACAACTCACCATATTTCCTGCTCTATGGTTCTCCACCGGTTGTTCATCATTTGCGAATATTTGGTTGTGCTTGTTTTCCTTTACTCAAGCCTTATAATTCTAACAAGCTTCAGCCTAAGACTTCTGTTGCTACCCAATTTTTGACCCATGTTTTGATAAATTTTCAGAAAAATCCAAAAATAGCGAAAAAACATTGAAAATCCAAAAAATACATTTTTAATACATTTGCATCGTTTTTAGCATTTTTAGCATCGTCTCAAAAGAATTTAAATTTTCAAAGACATTTGGAACGCGTTCAACTTTTAACGCGTTATTTTTAAAATCACTGATTTTCCTTGTTGAGTTGACGTTGATATTGCTCGCTTTCAAAAATACAAAAAAAATAAGAAAAATCAAAATTTACAAAAAAAAGAGGAAAAGAGAAGGAAAGGAAAAGTTGAGGGACTAGTTTGAAAACCTAGCAAAACTTTTCCTATAAATACCAAGCTACACTGATTTTTTCAGGGGGGGTAATTTTGAAACATCAGAAAAATACAAAAAAAAAACAAACCCTAAACCTAACCCTATCTCTTTGCAAACAGCCGCCCCCCCGGCTGGTTTGAATTTTTCTCCCCGAGTCTTCTTCTCCTGAAGCCAAGACAACCGGCCCCCTCCCCTTGTTTTTTTTCTCTCATCTTCTTCCCCTCAGCAGTCGGCAGCACCCAGCAGAGCCTTCCTTCTCCAGCTCCTCCCTCACAAATCGCCCTGCAGCCGACCTCCAGCAGCGGCAGGTTCTGCCCACATTCGACAGACCCAGCTCTCTCTCCATCCACGCCGGCCTCCAGCGAGCACCACAACAGCAGCAGCTCAACGCCGGCCTCCAACGAGCACCACAACAGCAGCCGCTCCTCCCCACTCTCGCCGTCCGCCTCCTCATCTTCCCCGATCTCTTCATCTCCATCAACACCGAAGCTTCCTCCAGCAGCAGCCAACACACGGCAGCACCCACAGAGTCAACAGCCGTTCCCATCTCCACCCGACAAACCCAGCAGACCCGAACCGGCCACCAGCTGCTGCACAGCCATCGCCGCCCAAACGCCAGACCTGCCACCCAAAGCAGAGGAGAAGACGAAACCCACAACAAATTGACCCGCCGTGTAGTCGAAGAAGGAGAAGGGAGAGAAGCCGATCTGGACCAAAAAGAAAAAATTAAAATCAACTGTTGTTGTGCGTTGTTTCTCCTTGTTGCAGGTGACGGTGACCTTCACCGCCGGCGTAGGGAGACAGAGAAGAAGAAGAGGTTCCCGATCCACCGGTTTCTGCCACCTTCATCGGCGGCGGCGCGTGAATCCACGCGCCGCCAGTGACGGTGGCGCCAGTTCCACGCGCCGCCACTGTTCTGGCAGCTCCAGAAGTCGGCCTGATACTGTTCCGGGTTGTTTGGTTCATTTTGTAATTTTCAAATTGTTTAATGTAATATTTGTGTAATTTTGAGTTTTTTTTATAATTTGTACTTTGTGTAAATGTGGAGGAAAAAGAAAAAAGAAAAGAAAAGAAAAGAGAAGAAAAAAAAACAAATAATAATAGAAAAAGAGTTGTGCGTGTTTTGTTTTTTTTTTGTTATGTATGTTATTGAATAAAAAGAAAAAAAATGAATTTAATTTATATGCACAAATATCTAAAGGACAGATAAAAATCATGTTGTATTTTCCACAAAAATGTAGAACATGTATCTACATATATTTTGGGAACTAATAACTGATTTATCAAAGCCTTAGAATTGGGCTAAAATTTTATTTTTAAATCACATCAAGTCCACGAAGCAGCTTACCTCAGGTAGGGTGCGTTAGGGGTGCTAATACCTTCCCTAACCACAACCAGTCCCTTACCCGCGAATCTCTGATAAGACCAGTACCCGGGTTTCCTAGTAGCCTTCAACAAATTACTAGGTGGCGACTCCAACGAACCAATCAAAGCAAAACGACAAACGATAAAATCGCCAGCCGATGCCGCGCGGATGATTTTTTTTACGTGCGACAGAATGGCGACTCCACTAGGGAAGGTATTGTTTTCAACATTATTGGACTAAGCTTTGTGTATTTGATGTGTTTATGTTTTTGCATTTTTGTCTTGTTTTATTTATGTTTTATTCATGCATTGTATAGAATTGTTTCATGCATCACATATTTTGATTTTTTAAAGCACACACAAGCTTCAGGTTAGGAGGGGGACTAGCAGCTTACCTTACGACTTTTAGTCAAGGTTTAAGTTTGTGTAAACCCCAACTCTTCGTTGAGTGCTTAGACTGGTAATAGTTGGACATGTGCCATCTCATTGCCTACAAGCCCCCATATTGCCTCCACGAGGGCAATCACTGGGACAACAAGAGACCCTTTTTAGAGACCAAGTAGTAAACCTACCTTTTGTCTCACTTAAAAAAAATTAGAACCTGCCTTTAGGATGTGTGCTCCGTATACATTGTTTTGCATCAGGGCAAACCCTTCTTGAAGCATCTTGAACTCAAGACTTTTGGGTGACCCAATGGCCGTCACTCAGAAAATTTTCATTGTAGAGTTTGGGCAAGAATCAAGATTCTTGTTTCATCATACAAGAGTTACGACCATATGTCACCCCTCGAAGGGCGAGTTCTTCATATAGATTACATGTTTATACATTTATCATGCATGTACCATGGAGAAAAATAGGTTCCCCTGTCCGAGGTTTACTACACTGGATGGAAAAGGATGGATAATAAAGAAAGGGGTCAGAGAGAAGCACAGAATCAAAGGAAAGTTGAGAGCATCAAAGGTGAAGTAGATAGGCTCAGATCTGCCTGAACAAGTGTTGAGCATCAAATGGAAAGAGAATGTCTGCAAAATCTTCTGTGGAAACACTGCTTGTCCACGTCCAAGTGAAGCTGCACCTCTCCATTTCAGTCCTGAACAACAATAGCAATGCCTTCAGTCATCAACTAATGACAACCTTTGTTCTTGTTCAGTTGCACTGATAATTATTCATCGCCTCCGTATCTGCTAATGGAACCAAATAACTACTAGCCTTCTGTGCATGGTGTATTAGCCTTCTTTGACGTTACCCCAACTGTTAGCTCAATTCCAGTTCAGCGGCACAAGATGTAAAAACAAAACAAAAAACAAAAAAAAAACCCGAAAAAAAAACTGAAAAAAAAAACCATGATTAGACACTGAACTTCTACGTTGCAGAGCTCTCTCTGTAGAGATTCGTTTGTGGCTCTGCAAGTGGGGAATGCAAGAGGGAATGTAGTATTTTCATATGCTACAAAAATTTGCCCCATCAATTTCAGAACCGAAACACTGGAGTAGGCAGAAGGGTCACACCTGGTCTGAAAACATGAGCCGTCATTAAACTTCAACGCGGCAGAGCTCTCTCTACAAAAATTCTTTTGTGGCTCTGCAAGTGGGGAATGCAAGAGGGGATGCAGTACTTTCATATGCTACAAAAATTTGGCTCATCAGTTTCAGCACTGAAACACTGGAGTAGGCCGAAGAGTCAGACCTAGTCTGAAAACATGAGCAGTCGTCGAACTTTGACGTGGCAGAGCTCTCTCTACAAAAACCCGTTTATGGCTCTGCAAGTGGGGAATTCAAGAGGGGATGTAGTAGTTCCATAAAATGTGAAAAGTTACCCCACCAGCTTCAGCATCAAAACACTGTAGTAGGCAGAAAAGCCAGACTTGAGCTAGAAAACAGGAGCAAATATAGAACTTCACCGTGGCAGAGCTCTCTCTGCAGAAATCTGTTTGTAGATCTGCAAGTGGAGAATCCAAGAAGGGATGCAGTAGTTTCTGATCATCTATAATTTTCTCTCATCGGTGTTAGCTTGAAAATGCAAAAGAAGGGAAAAGAGACAAACCTCGGCTGAAAAATAGAAAGAAGATTGAAACTTCAACAGAGCAGAGCTCCCTCTACAGGTGTCTGTTTGCTGCACTGTCAGTGAGGGATCGAAGAGGAGACAAAGGATTTTAGATTCATCAGGTTCTCTTCCAATAAAGACAATGCGTGATTCCACACGTCGGCAGTGACAATGCTGCAAGTCTTCGGGTGCTGCCAAGATTACCTAGCTACTGGAAGGTCTCCAACAATTCTCATACAACCGCAACAACATTGGAAGATTGACATGATGTTGTGAGGATTGCCAAAAGAATTGAGCTAGCTATCGAGAGAGGAAAGATTGAAGGATCTACCATGGATTCCAAAACAGTGATGAGAGTTGAATCAGAAGATGACTCTCAATTGAGAAACCTCAGTCATTTTGCCTAGTCAGGTCTTGCCATAACATCAATTGCTCAAGTGTCTTTGCCAAGATTGACATCTTTCTGCCACCCAAGTTGGACTACTAACATCTGTCAGATTCCAGACTTTTTGCCTGACTCTGTTAAATCCCATGCAACCACCGTTTTCTAGGTGGTATAATCCAGACAAGAGATGTGATGTCATGGTGGGGTCCTTAGCTATTTCAATTGAACAATTGCAAGAATCGAGTCCGGAAGTTGGTGAGCAAAAGACGAGAGGAATCTGTGAAGGAGCTTGTCATCGATCATTTTAGCGCCAGAACATCCTCAGAATGACGAGTGATCGGAATTGCTTGGCAAAACAAAGATATTGCCAAAGAGGCTGATCTAAGAAGGGGTTAAACTGTCAATCATTTTTGTTATGGATTTTGCCATCCTGCATTTCGTTTTGGGGTCACATCTCATCCTTGAACGAAACATGTCTTTCCTTTGTCTTCCTGTTGTTTTGAAATCAAGAGATGCTTCTTTCAAAGTGTATTTTTACAAAATATTTTGATCAAGCTCCAACATGCGATTAAGATTAATCAATCCTGAAGATTAAAAGTATTTTGATTGCAGAAATAACTTGATGCTTGAAAATGACATGAGGTGACCAAACAATTTTGAACTCATACCTCTTGAAACTGAGCCACACATCATGTAGCTAAATTTTAAGTATGCATAATGACATGTAGTGGATTCAATAGTTATGGACTCGAATCATGACTCTTACAAGTTCTAATCATTACAATAGATGAGGTCAAAATTTATCGGTTCTAACCGACATTGCTTGAAATGAGAAAAGGCCATTTTTGTTATCCTTTCACATTTCTTGAAATATTATCCCTTGCGGTCCCCATTTGAGCTTGATAGAAAATTTTTTCAAGAAAACCCTGACTAGGATCACACCCCGCACTGGGGGCAAATAAGAGAAGACAAAAGTGAAAGAGAAGGCTTAGAACAAAAGTTCAACGTTTGAGAGTGAGTTAAAAGAAAGAAGACCTAGACTGGGGGTGTGTTAGAAAACTATGAGAAATGCTATGTGAAAGCCATGACCTTTGGCATCCATGATAAAGCCCTGAAGTTATCAGATGATTGAGTTTGGTTATTCATCAAAGAAAAAGTTGGATTTGCATATAACCTATGTTAAGAGAATTTTGATATTTAAGGTTAATAAGGTTATATGTCATTTCCTCTACAAAGACAACAATAGAAAAAGAGTTGATGAATAGTTTGATGTTGATCCTAGGTCTTTGAAACCCTCAAACACCTTTTGAGCTTGTGAAATCCCTTTCTTTCATAGCCATGAACCATAGCCTACATTACGTGCTCTTAAAAGCCCTTTTTAATCAAGTAAACAATTTGAACCGATAAATGGCGCTCTCAAAAACTTGAAGAGCTTTTCCATAAGAGTCGTGGCTTCATGGATTAAGCTACTGGTTATTATGCATGCTGATAAAATTGGTGCTAAAAAAGAAAACAATATTTCTTGATGAATCCTCAAGTTTTGACTTGAGCCTTTTGTTTTCCTTGAAACTCACAGAAGGTCACCTCATTGTAGACCGTGAAAAGATATACCCAAGATCAAAGATTAAAACTGACATAAAGAACCATGAAAAAAGTCATTTTAAACTTACAACGGGTCCATTTCTGTTTTCAAAATACAAGACAATCAAGGGATTACATTGAATGATGTGTGTTGGGTCTTTGACCAAAAAGCATGATTTTCAAAAGATCTTTTCCAAAACTGATATCTCTTTGATTTCATTTCAACAATTAGACTCGAATTGACATGATCTTTGAAATATGAGAGTTGATTCCAGAACAAGAAATATTGTTAAACAACAAGAACATCGACCAAATCCTTGACAAGAATGACATCAACATTTCTCGACACTCCTTGAAAAGTTGACCACCTGGAGGCAATACAGTGGACCCTGAGAAAGAAAACAAAAGGCATTCAGATCAGCTGGGGGCAATTAAAGATGATCAAATGATGAATCAATGCACTGAGGACAATGGTGTTTAAAGAAAGCTAATCAGCAGGACAAGCATTTAGATCATTACTGGGGGCAATGTTGTTCAAAGACAGTCAGTGATTTAGTGAACTTCAGCAGCAATTGATGAGCAACGCTGCACTTGAAGGGCATTTTATTATCGTCAGCTAAAACATGGCTATGACACCTAACATATGTTATCAGGTGAGTGCATTTGAATGAACATCTAACATATGCACACCACCAAGACTGACGGTGGATCAAAGATGTACCTGAAGGACATCTTCATAGCATCATCTTTTGAAACATGGCTAGCAATCGATGAGGATACATGAATAAATGTAATTGAATGGTGAAAAGATGCACACCACCAAGATTTGATTGTGGAACAATGCTGTACTTGAAGGATAATGTCATATTATCATCTCCAACATGGCCATGACTTTTGAACGATGTTATCGCATAGTTGTGAATATTGGAAGGATGCACTCACCAAGACTGACTGTGGGACCATCTATTCTGAATCTCAAATGCGCACTTCACCGTATGAATATGGGTGATGAACATCATTGATGATGCCAACGCATTTCCATTTATGATCTGATTTGACAAGCTGAGAGGAATCCATGGAGAAGAACATTGAGCTTACAACAAAGAACTTTTCACTGCAAGCTATGAGATGCATGTCTGGACGACTGGATAATTAATTTCCATGAAGACTGGTGATAACATTACTTGAAGAGTATTGTTTCAGCTTGAGGCAAGTTTATGACTGATTGACAATCATGATGGTGTTGGCACGATGCGCACAATCAATGAGATAACAATTCTCAGGATAATACAGAGGATGAATGATCGGTTAAGATCTTCATGATGAATCAAGCAACACCACAATAGGGGGCAAAGTCAAGCTTAATAAACAACGAGAGCAGTAATCGTCATTGGACAGCCTAGATTGGGCACTGCACTTACAGCTAAGTGGATGGCTAGCACACGAATGAGTCAGTACATGGGAAGGACAAATAAAGCTTTGGAATGCAAACAAAGGCACCCTATGACGATGGATCATCAAAGGGGGGGACCTATATTTCACATCAGGTAAGGATGCATGCATGTCATCTAACCTCAAAGCATTGCACATACTTGTGATTTGTTACAGAAAGATCCTCAATGAAGTCCAGCAAGTTTGTGGACAAAGAAAGAATCATTGAGTTGATGATGACAAAGAATCGGTTTAGATCCTGGAACGAGAAGAGAATGAGATGAACCCTGCCAGTAGGAGAATCTCAAAGAAACGAGGAGATTAACCCCGTCATCAAAAGGAGTCTTCAAGTCAACCTGCAACCAGAAAGCGCCAAGTTTGTCAGCCTTATCCTGCCAGGACTGCTCCAACCAAGTCTTTTTGCCAGGTAAGTCACATTCTATCTTTGGGTAGGTCACCCATTATAACGCGACCACTTCATATTTTTTTTATCCTCCATCTGGGTAGGTCACCCATTACAATGAGACCACTTCATATTTTTTCTATCCTCCACCTGGGTAGGTCACCTATAATAATGAGACCACTTCATATTTTTCTCATCTTTCATCTGGGTAGGTCACCCATAACAATGAGACCACTTCACATTTTTTCTATCTTCCATCTGGGTAGGTCACCCATAACAATGAGACCACTTCACATTTTTTCTATCCTCCACCTGGGTAGGTCACCCATAACAATGAGACCACTTCACATTTTTTCTATCCTCCACCTGGGTAGGTCACCCATTATAACACGACCACTTCACATTTTTTCTATCTTCCACCTGGGTAGGTCACCCATTATAATGAGACTGCACTTCACATTTTTTCCGTTTGGGTAGGTCACCCATCATAATGAGACCGTTTTCCACATTATTTTTCTTGGGTTCGTCACCCATACAATGAGACCATCATTTTTTCTTGGGTTCGTCACCCATACAATGAGACCATCATTTTTCTTGGGTTCGTCACCCATACAATGAGACCATCATTTTTTCTTGGGTTCGTCACCCATACAATGAGACCATCATTTTTTTCTTGGGTTCGTCACCCATACAATGAGACCATCATTTTTCTTGGGTTCGTCACCCATACAATGAGACCATCATTTTTCTTGGGTTCGTCACCCATTACAATGAGACCATTTGTTCCACATTCTTTGTTTTGGTTTAATGAGGTCGCCAGATGGGATCTCATGTAGCTTTGGTTAAAGGGAATCGCCAGATGGGATTTCAGGTTGACCGAGCTACCACATTTTTTAGTTCCAATTTAATGAGGTCGCCAGATGGGATCTCATGTAGCTTTGGTTAAAGGGAATCACCAGATGGGATTTCAGGTTGACCGAGCTACACACATTTTTTAGTTTTGGTTTAATGAGGTCGCCAGATGGGATCTCATGTTGGTTCTGGTTAAAGGGGATCGCCGGACGGGATCTCAGGTTAGCCCAACCACACAGGATATTGGTTCTGGTTAAAGGGGATCGCCGGACGGGATCTCAGGTTAGCCCAACCACGCAGATTTTGATTTTGGTTCAAGGAGATAGCCCGATGGGATCTCACAGAAAAAAAAAAGGGAAAGAAAAATAAAAAAGAGAGAAAGAAGGAAAGGAGAAGGAAAAAAAAAAAACAAACATTTAGAATTTTTCTTTACAAAGCTTACTATGCAAAACATTGAGGAGTTTTGCTTCGTAAGCATTGTAAAGAGGGGGCATCTGTTGCTACCCAATTTTTGACCCATGTTTTGATAAATTTTCAGAAAAATCCAAAAATAGCGAAAAAACATTGAAAATCCAAAAAATACATTTTTAATACATTTGCATCGTTTTTAGCATTTTTAGCATCGTCTCAAAAGAATTTAAATTTTCAAAGACATTTGGAACGCGTTCAACTTTTAACGTATTATTTTTAAAATCACGGATTTTCCTTGTTGAGTTGACGTTGATATTGCTCGCTTTCAAAAATACAAAAAAAATAAGAAAAATCAAAATTTACAAAAAAAAGAGGAAAAGAGAAGGAAAGGAAAAGTTGAGGGACTAGTTTGAAAACCTAGCAAAACTTTTCCTATAAATACCAAGCTACACTGATTTTTTCAGGGGGGGTAATTTTGAAACATCAGAAAAATACAAAAAAAAAACAAACCCTAAACCTAACCCTATCTCTTTGCAAACAGCCGCCCCCCCGGCTGGTTTGAATTTTTCTCCCCGAGTCTTCTTCTCCTGAAGCCAAGACAGCCGGCCCCCTCCCCTTGTTTTTTTTCTCTCATCTTCTTCCCCTCAGCAGCCGGCAGCACCCAGCAGAGCCTTCCTTCTCCAGCTCCTCCCTCACAAATCGCCCTGCAGCCGACCTCCAGCAGCGGCAGGTTCTGCCCACAGCCGACAGACCCAGCTCTCTCTCCATCCACGCCGGCCTCCAGCGAGCACCACAACAGCAGCAGCTCAACGCCGGCCTCCAACGAGCACCACAATAGCAGCCGCTCCTCCCCACTCTTGCCGTCCGCCTCCTCATCTTCCCCGATCTCTTCATCTCCATCAACACCGAAGCTTCCTCCAGCAGCAGCCAACACACGGCAGCACCCACAGAGTCAACAGCCGTTCCCATCTCCACCCGACAAACCCAGCAGACCCGAACCGGCCACCAGCTGCTGCACAGCCATCGCCGCCCAAACGCTAGACCTGCCACCCAAAGCAGAGGAGAAGACGAAACCCACAACAAATTGACCCGCCGTGTAGTCGAAGAAGGAGAAGGGAGAGAAGCCGATCTGGACCAAAAAGAAAAAATTAAAATCAACTGTTGTTGTGCGTTGTTTCTCCTTGTTGCAGGTGACGGTGACCTTCACCGCCGGCGTAGGGAGACAGAGAAGAAGAAGAGGTTCCCGATCCACCGGTTTCTGCCACCTTCATCGGCGGCGGCGCGTGAATCCACGCGCCGCCAGTGACGGTGGCGCCAGTTCCACGCGCCGCCACTGTTCTGGCAGCTCCAGAAGTCGGCCTGATACTGTTCCGGGTTGTTTGGTTCGTTTTGTAATTTTCAAATTGTTTAATGTAATATTTGTGTAATTTTGAGTTTTTTTTATAATTTGTACTTTGTGTAAATGTGGAGGAAAAAGAAAAAAGAAAAGAAAAGAAAAGAGAAGAAAAAAAAAACAAATAATAATAGAAAAAGAGTTGTGCGTGTTTTGTTTTTTTTTTTTTTGTTATGTATGTTATTGAATAAAAAGAAAAAAAATGAATTTAATTTATATGCACAAATATCTAAAGGACAGATAAAAATCATGTTGTATTTTCCACAAAAATGTAGAACATGTATCTACATATATTTTGGGAACTAATAACTGATTTATCAAAGCCTTAGAATTGGGCTAAAATTTTATTTTTAAATCACATCAAGTCCACGAAGCAGCTTACCTCAGGTAGGGTGCGTTAGGGGTGCTAATACCTTCCCTAACCACAACCAGTCCCTTACCCGCGAATCTCTGATAAGACCAGTACCCGGGTTTCCTAGTAGCCTTCAATAAATTACTAGGTGGCGACTCCAACGAACCAATCAAAGCAAAACGACAAACGATAAAATCGCCAGCCGATGCCGCGCGGATGATTTTTTTTACGTGCGACAACTTCCACTTGTATTTTTCTGGGGTATGCAGGTCAGTATAAGGGGTATATTTGTTTTTCTATTTGCACAAATCGTTTCTTTGTCACTAGACATGTTCTATTTGATGAATCCATGTTTCCTTACTCACATGTGCTTCTTGTATCCCCTTCCACTTCCTCATCCCCTTGTCTACATCCCACTGTGTTCCTTCTTATTTCTCCTCCTACTCCAGCGGCTGCATCTCAGCCTCTACTGTCTTCCAGTTCCTCTTCTCAGTCTGCACTATCTCACAGTTCCTCCTCACAGCCTACACTGTCTCCGCCTCTGCCCATTCTGTCATCTACACAGTCCCCTCTCCCTGTTGATCCTAACTTCCAGCCTGAGAATCTATGTGTGGTCTTACCTCTTTCACCACTAAATCTTCATCCCATGACCACCAGGTCTAAGAATGGTATCTCCAAAAGAAGGGCTTACTCTGCCTCTGTACAGTTTGTTGCTTCTTCTCAGGTTGAACCCCATTCTTTCAAGGCTGCTTCCACCATTCCTGAATGGCAGTCTGCTATGCGGGAGGAGCTTGATGCTCTTCATGCCCAAGGTACTTGGGACTTGGTGCCTCTCCCACCTGCCAAGAATCTTGTTGGCTGTAAATGGGTCTACAGAATCAAAAAGAATGCGGATGGTTCTATCGCTAGGCATAAAGCTCGGTTGGTGGCCAAGGGTTTCAGTCAAGAGGAAGGTATTGACTATAATGAAACCTTTAGTCCTGTCATGAAACCTACTACGGTTCGTTTGGTCCTTGCTCTTGCAGCTCAGTTTAACTGGTCTTTACGGCAGCTTGACGTTACCAATGCCTTTTTGCATGGTCTTCTGCATGAGGAGGTTTATATGACTCAGCCCCAAGGTTTTGTGAGTAAGCTTCATCCTTCTGAGTTTGTTTGCAGACTCAAGAAGTCGTTATATGGCCTTAAACAGGCTCCCCGTGCCTGGAATGAACGCTTTACCAGTTTTTTACCAAGTTTGGGGTTTCAAGCTCCTGCCGATCCCTCTTTGTTTGTTCAGCATTCTTCTCTTGGTGTTGTGATTTTGCTACTCTATGTTGATGATATCATACTTACTAGTAGTCATGCTTCTCTTCTTTCTTCAGTCATTGATGCCTTGACTCAAGAATTTGATATGAAGGATCTCGGCAGGTTGCATTATTTTTTGGGACTGCATATCTCTTATCTCCCTTCCGGTTTGTTTGTGTCCCAGACAAGTTACATCACTGACTTACTTGGTAGAGTTGATTTACAGCATTCCAAATCTTGTGATACTCCTTGTCTTCCTCATCATCATTTGCTTAAAGATGATGGACAGCCTTACTCTCATCCTCAACAGTATCGCAGCATCGTTGGCGCCTTGCAGTATCTAACGTTCACAAGGCCTGATATTGCCTTCTCTGTGAACCAGGCTTGCCAATTTATGCATAATCCCATGCATTCTCATGTTGTTGTTGTCAAACGGATCTTGCGGTATCTTAAAGGTACCCTTGATGTTGGTCTTCATTTTCAGGTTGGTCCTCTTAATCTCCAAGCTTATAGTGATGCTGACTGGGCCGGTGATCCCAATGATCGACATTCTGTCTCTGGCTCTATTGTCTTCCTCGGCTCCAGTCCTATTTCTTGGGCTTCTAAGAAACAACATACTGTTTCTCAATCCTCTACTGAAGCTGAGTATCGCGCTCTCGCGATTGCTGCTGCTGAACTTGCCTGGATTCGTCAACTTCTCTGTGACATTCACATTCCTTTACATATCCCTCCGATCATTCATTGTGATAATATCTCTGCTATTTCCCTTGCTTCCAATCCTGTTTTCCATTCCAGAATGAAGCATCTCCAAATTGATTATCATTTTGTTCGCGAACGTGTTATCAAAGGTGATTTGTTGGTTCAACATGTCTCTTCTGCTGATCAATTTGCCGATATTCTCACTAAAGGCCTTTCCACTCCTTTATTTCGGCATCACTGTTCCAATCTTATGCTTGGTTCCTCCAAGCATATGATTGCGGGGGAATGTCAAGATATCAAATGCTCTGCTTCAGCCACCTCTGCTTCAGCCACCTGTCAAAGAGAATAGAGAATATAATGGTTAGCAAGTTTGTTAATATGGTTAGGCAGTTAATGAATTCTGTTACAGTTGAGTAGAAAACGTAACCAAGCTTCTCATCTTCTGTTGATATAAAATGAATGTAACAGTGCTGGGAACGTATCAAGTGAATAAAACACATAGACATTTTCTTCTTCCTCTGCATTACAGCAGCATCTTTCCCTACTTTTATTTTGCTTCTTGTTCATCTCTGTAACAATTCTTGCTAGATTTCACCCTTCCCATAGCTCTTACTAATTGATGCATCCACAACCTTTGATCAAATGATCTGAAAATAATATTTTTTATTTTTTAAAAATTATTTTTAATATCAGCATATTAAAATGATATGAAAATATCAAAAACATATTAATTTAAAATAAAAAAATAAAAATATTTTAAATGTTTTAAAATATATTCATAAAATATAATACCAAACATATCTTAATGGCCCAAGACATGAGCATGGTTTTAAAATTGAGAGAGAAAGGGTGGATTGTAATTTTAAGGGCATCCCTACAAATCTGACCAAATAAATGTACGGCAACGTTGAAATTGCCACCTATAAATATTATCTGTACCCCCAAAACAAAGTCTATAAAATGAGCAAAAGACAAATATTCAAATTTAGATTTCAAAGACAATAAAATGGGTGGGGGGGGGGAACTGAAATCTCGATGGCTGCCGTTTCCATGATTCTGAACATGTAAGAGTCAAATTTTTGGATTAATTCTTGCTTTATCCGATCTTGAAACTCAATTAAGTAACGGGACATATCTAACGAATCTCAAAAGGACACATCTAACGAATTCAAATGAGATGGAAGCTCTGGGAATGCCTAAAACATTTTGCAATTTCTTAAATATAGGTGTCTGAGCAGACCAAAATCCTTGATGCTTTCTGGAAGAAAACAAATTGGAGCTCCACTTAAATCTAGACTGTCCAAGGAGCGTGGCAGTGAAAACGAGATAAATCTCAACATTTTCATTATCATCTCTAAATATGTGAATCCCTGCTTGAACCAGGGCCGTGTAGAGGTGATCGGTAAAGTTCTTGCGGGTGTCTTCACCTCTAAAACTCAAGAACGCTTGATATTTACAATAAGGAAACCGTGAAGAGTAGGATTCTTGATATTTCCCAGCAGCCATTTCGAGTCTAGCAAAGATAAGACTTTTCAAAGATCTGAACAAAAAAAAAAAGGAGTTGCAGGATTCAAGTCGATAGTTCAAGATCGATAGCACACCAATTTTGAAGAGATAAGAGAGAGAGAGTACCTGTAATCTTTACTTGTAAGAGCATATCTAAAATAAAATGTTATTTTGAAGAGCTAAATTGATAAAATAGTATTTCAAATAATATAAATATAATTTTTTTACTATATATATTTTAATAAAAAAAACCATTTGAAAAGCCAATTATGTTGGAGTGAAAGAAACAATTGTTTTATTTTTTTTTATTAAGTTTGATGTTATTTTTTTTCTACATGACTACATTGAATTGGTTTATTTTTTTGGTAGCTCCATTTTATTAATTTTGGTGTTTTTAAGAGATAGAATAATTTTTGTGAATGAGAAAAAATATTTTAGCATTTTATTTAGCATTTCTTTTAAAATATGTAAAATAAACATAAAAAAACTAAAATAATATCATGTTGGAGATGCTACAAGTCAGCCTTACATGTCGCTGTGGTATGGGCCATTTCCGCGTGAGGACCCTTTTTTTTTATATATAATTTGCTCAAATCATTTATCACGCGTTTACTAGGGTGGATTGTTATTTTAAGACAAGTCATCCCTACAAGTCCACTCTCTCTCTATGGTATGGAACGTTTCCGCGTGAGGAATTTTCCATGGCTAATGTCTGAAGCAGAAAGTCGGAATGTCTAGGCTTGACCAGTTATGCATGGAAAATTTTGGAGCCAGGAATTGATGGCTATTGACATGGTGAAGTAAGAAAAAAGTTAGAAAATAAACTCCAGAAGTTGATGGCTATTGACATCCTGAAGTAAGAATCAAGTTTGAAAAATCTAATTAAGAGGAGAAGTTGATGGCTATTGACATCATTTCTGTCTCTCTCTTTTCTCTCAAATCTTTTGCTTCGTGGTTGGTATTACTGCATGTATTCCTTTAACAACTTTTTTGCAATTTCTTAAAGTCAGGGCTCTTGAGTCTAGCAAAGATAAGACTTTTCAAAGATCTGAACAAAAAAAGAAGAGTTTCAGGATTGATGTCGAGAGTTCAAGATCGACAGCACACCAATAAGCTCAAGTATTTATAGGGGTGATCAAAAAAACCGAAAAAACATTAATTGAAAAAATCAAACTAAAAAAACCCGATTAAACCAATTAGAATATTTAGAAAAAATCCCGGTTTGGTTTGGTTTTCGGTTTTGCAATACAGAAACTGATTAACCCGAACCGAACCGGTTCAAAAAATAGTATTATAGTGTAAATAGAAAATTTTGCCTCTCGCCTCTCCGCTAACACTAGTACCAGAGCACCCGCCCCCTCTCGCCTCTTCCTCTCTAGTCTCCTTAGAGTTAGAAAATATAAACACAGAGATCCAAAACAGTTTGTGTTTCCATCGTTGCTTAGAAACACAGAGATCGTTCGCTTGATTTGCCCAGTAAGCCTAGCTACCGGCACCCGCCCCCTCTTGCCTCTCAACCTCTCCCTCTCCTTAGACTTAGAAACATAGAGATCCAAAACAACCAGACACGCCAATCAATTGAAATTTAAAACCAATCAAGCCTCTCAAAACACTGATCGATGTTTTTTATAACCTATCCACTATCTAGTTGGCCTTTCCTGTTCATCTACGCAAGATCACATGATACTCCACAGTCTCCACCACTCCTTTGTTGAATCAGTTCTATAATAGTGAGTTTTAATTTTAATTTTTCTTTTTAATTAATTAATTAACTAACTAATGGCTGCTTGTATTTTGCCTAGCTTTATCATCTATTTAATTTATTGTATTTGCTTTTTTTGTCAATGCAGAGGTCAAAGATACAGTTGCTGTTTTGAATGCTCAAAAATCCATTTATAAGATAACCATTTGTATTTTTCACTTTAGTTGTCTCAGAATAGTATAGAAAAAATGATTTGCCTAGTAATCCTAGATGTCTCAATTGCTGTTTTGAATGCTCAAAAATCAGTTCTATACAGTATACACTATACAGCAGTTGTTTGTGCTTGTTTTAATTGGGTTTTTATTCTTGAGCACTGAAAGGAATGTATATATTTTGATTTAGTGCTTGCATCTTTGTCTGAGTCACAGCTTGAACTGATAAGAAACACAGTAAACTATTCATGTTTGATCCTGCTCTCAATTCAAATTCTTAGTATTATTTAGTTTCGCAAAAGTTGGGTTACAAATTTGTTTTACTGGGTATGCTGTGGTTCATGGCCTCTTTTATTTTTGCCACAGTTGACTATTTTTTGGACTAAATCAGGCACTGGGTACATATCTTTCTGTTAATTTAGGGGATGGCTTAAAGGACTATGAATAGAACCATGCATTGCTCTTAACCTGCCTGTTGTTGTGGTCTGGCATCACAGATTCACAGCACAGTTTCTATGAAGCAATAATAAAGCGTTTTCTTTTTATGTAATTTTATCAGTAATTTCAATTTCCACTTAAAAGCAACAATCAAAACTAACCCCTAATTAATAAATAGATAAACAACCCAAATTTTTAATATTCCTCAACACAAATCATCAAACCCCGAAAAGAAAAGAAAAAAAAGGTTTCTTTATTTTGAAAGAAAAATATCAAAAAAATATCTCGCATGAGTTATGGAGGTAATGTGTGAGAGAGAATGAGATAAGTAAATGAAGAAGAAAAAGAAGAAACCTATAGTATAAGAAATATATTCCAATTAGATTTTATAAATAAATAAATAAAAATAATAACCTCTCCCTTTTACCCTTTTAATTCTTTATTTTTTTTTTATTTTCTTTTGATTTATGTGGAGTGATGGGAACTGAGTTGGGATCTCCTCTCCTCTTTGAATGAGTGTGAAACCATTTAACATAAATTAAGTTCTCGTTCGTGTACGAATTCTATTTATTGTCTAATGAATTTACGATTTTGCCTCCGAAGCGGGCTAACCTTTTTATTTCTGTTATTAACCAACGGTTTCTATAGTGTGTTTGTTTTTAAGTTTAGAACGTGTTTTTAAATCCTTTTTTTCAAGTCCAGTTGACTGTCTATTATTTCTTCTGGTTTGTGCAGATTAATTTCAGCTTAGCTATATCTATTACTTTTTCTTGCTATTTTTTGGGTTCTTTTATCGATAGTTGTTGGCTGTTGTATCATTGATATATACTGCATATTCCAACATGCATAAATATTAACATGTTTGCATTTGGTAATTACATATGGAAAACCTTCAAAATCAAAATACTTCATTCACTAGTAGTACCCCAACATCAACCAATACCCCAGCTTCAAACACTAACTCAACATCAACTACTGTAGGATCCGTCACGGATAATAAAGGTAAACAACTTCAAGTCCTTACATCAAGGAAAAGAAATGTTGATGATAAAAAAAAAGTCAAAAATTTAGGATCATTTTACAAAACTTGATGATGATCCTACAACTCCTAGAGCTGAATGTAATTATTGTGGAAAGGATTATGCATGTCATACTATTATTAATGGGACAAGTAATATGTGGAGTCATTTAAAAGTATGCAAAAAGTTCTCTTTTGTGGTTGATAAGAAGCAAAAATTTTTGGTATTAGAACCTAATAAAGCAGGGGTTGAATCAGGAGATCGAAGTGTGGGAATTCTTAAGGCAATAGGTTATGATTATCATACTTTCGAAAGTTGCACAAGATGTTCTGGCTATTCCTATATCCACAGTGGCTTCCGAATCAGCCTTTAGCACAAGCGGTCATATACTCGACCAATTTCGAAGTTCTTTATCTCCAGCAACAGTTCAAGCACTTATTTGTTGTCAAAATTGGTTGTATCATGGATCAATTCCAACTGATAATAGAACCTTGATGAATGATTTCGAAACCTACGAAAACCTTGAATCATGTAATGTTTCTTAAAAACTTACACCTTTTATTTTATGATTTATTAATTAACACATTTTTATTGTAACATGTTTAATTTTTTATTTTGTAGAATTTGGTGGAAAGTTGCATCTAGTAACAAATGATAATTAGTTCATAAATTGTGATGCATTTATTGAAAACGTATGATAAAAATACTATTTTTTATTTTTATATCTTGTAATTTAATTTATCATGTTATAATTATAGATTATGAATTTCAGGAATCAAAGTGCAATGTTTTTTATGTGCTTTTTAATTGAGACGATGAGCAAATGAAGATTTGTTTTTTTTTTTGCTTGGAGTGTTTTATGATAATGTTATTTGTTGTTTTTTTAAGACCTTTAAGGCAATGGTTTGTAATTTGAATTTTAACCTATTAGTGTATGACTGTGTGTTATTTAAACTTTTCTTAAGCAGAAAAATATTAGGAAGGTAAAAAATATATTGAACACAAGATTGACATTAATAATTTAATATAAATGAATATTCAGTGGCCAAAAAACTTAATAAACACAAGATTGACAATAACAATTTAATACGAATGAATATTTAGTGGTAAAAAAATTAAATATACTTTGGAATCTTCAAAGAAAATTAGACAATATCAATATTAATTGCAAGTCCATCAGAAAATTCATTAAAAGCCCATCATAAAGCCCATTACAAAGCCAAAAAAAGCCCAAAACAAGGATATAGGTTTTTTCGGTTTTGGGCATCAAAAACTGAACCGAAACCGGTCAGTTTGGAACCGACTGGTTTCGGTTTGGTTGTTTTTTATAAATAAAAACCGAACCAAATAAAAAATAATCACTAAGTATTCATATATTATTATCTTACTTTATCTTTAAAACAGTTTTCAAGTTATTTCCCAGCAATCAACTCCTCCATGCCCTTTCAGAAAAAATATCTGTACATATGATAAATCTCTACGCTGAACCAACAAAATCGGTTGATGAGATCATCAATAATTAGTTTCTAACAGTGAATTAATCGAATTTGTTAGTTTATAATTTTTTGAGTGGCATGATAAGATGAGATGATGAACAAGGAGTCACTAACAGTGGTTTAATCTAAGTGATCATCAACAAAGAAAACAAGACAGCAGCTGGAACCAAAGCAAACAGGAGATAAGAAAGAGAGAGTACCTGCAAGTTTCCCTTTCCCTTCTCACTTAAGTTGTGGCTGCTGTTCTGTATCAGTAATCTAAGAGTGTGTTTGGTATTGCGGTAGCGGTTGTAGTTGTGGTTTTAAAAAAGTTGTTTTATAAAAAGTACTTTTAGTTGAGGTTGGTTTGAAAAAATAGGTGTTTGGTTAAAACTGTGATTGAAATTGAGGTTGAAGAAAAAGTAATTTTAATGTGTTTGGTTAAGAATGCTTTTGAAATTGAGGTTATAAAATAATTTTAAAAAATATATATTAATATTGATGGTTTTTAATTTAAATATTATGGATTTAACTATTGCTATTACATCATGAAATAAATCACACTTTATATAAAAAAAATCACTTTAACAAAAAACTATTTACAATTTCATTACGTACAAAATTCATTCGACAAGAATTACAAAATTAGGTAAAATATTATCAAAAATAAAATTAAGATTACAGTACGAGTAAATTTAATTCACCTTAAACTAATTTAAAAAAAAATTGTTGTTCACGTTTACATGAACAGTGCAAGTGAAATTAATTAAATGTACTAGTTAAAAAAAAAAAACCTGTTCACTGAACAGTGAAGGCATGCCTGTTTAAAAAAAAAAAAGTTTAGTGAACAGGATAGCCATGCTCCTCTGTTTATTACAGTAGCATCATTTCACCGCGCAGAAAGCAGGCAGGAGCTGCTTCTTATTTTCTCGCGTTTCAAACGTTGTTGCACGTGGGATCCAGTAAACAGTAACTCGTATTCATGTGTTACCAAACAAGCTTGTAGCTTCAAATCGCAGGAAACGTGGACGACAATATTATAAGTGGTTACCAAAAGGGACATTAGACACCCGCATAATCCAACTCATCCACTCTCGCTGTGCGCCTGCTCTGGCCGTATCTCTATCCTTTCGCATCCAAAACCAGCATCAACACCACCCACCAATAAGGAAAAGGCACGTGGAGGATCATGACTTTGAATCAGCTACTGGGTCGGCTACCGACTGGTGTTCCGTTTTGAGCCATTGAGTATTGCTGTGGAGTGGAGGGACATTGAAGCTGCACAATGTTTGGTGTCTTACAAGTGCTGATGGCAAGTGGTTTATTGAGTGGGGGTTCTATAAGAATGGAGGTTCCATGGTGTGATAGTAATAGGATTCTGTTGTAAAAAGAGCATGTGAGGTTTCCCGTTGACTTGGCTCATCGGAAAATTGGAAGAGAACTCGAGCGTTTTTTAGTTGTTTAAGAGAAAACAGCAAATGGGTTTGTGGAGTTGACAGTCTTGGAAAATGGTGAGCAGCAACAAGGGCACGATGATCAGCTGGAGAGAACAGCAAATGGGGATGGTAATGTCCTCATTGATAATTTTCATTATTTTGCTGGGCTCTGTGTTTTATCGTTTTCGTCTCTGTGTTAGGCTCGTTTGCCTTCCCTGGTTCTGTTTATCATCATTCGTTCCTTCTCAACCCCTGTAATTTTTAGTTTTCTCCTTCGTCCCCCCCCCCCCCCCTGTTCTCTGTCTCTGTTTTTATCTTCGTCCCTGTTCTCTGTTTTTATCTTCGTCCCTTCTGCCGCTCTTCCCTTCCTGTTCTGTGTTTGCTCTGTTCTTGCTCTTCGATCCCCCTCCTTGTTCTTTTTTGTTTTTTGTTCTTTTTTTTTTAAAAAAAAAAACCCTCCCTAGAGCCAGAGAATGCCATGCGGTTACCCAGATAATAAAGAGCTTATGGGACTGTTATTGCAGAAGTTTGAAATTCTAGAGAAAGAAAGGAGGAAGATTACTAGAGAGACAAAACTATTTTCATGATAAACTTTTCAAGAAAAAAGAAAAAAGAAAAAACTATTTCTAATTAATGAAGCCTAAAATAATACAATTTCTAGACCTTTCTTTGCAAAATACCACCAACCGATATTGCGATGACTGTATTTACCATGGAAAGCACAATAATAATTTCTAAAAATACGAGAAGCTATTTCTACTTTGGTTACGTGTGCATCATCATCCTTTGATTGGATATCATCATCATTTCCTTCCTCTTCGTGCAACCATTGGACACCAATCGCCTTTATTTGGATAGCTGGACCATGTGGACGCACTGAAATACTCACGTCATCACCATTATCAAATGTAGGATCATTGCCCCCTAATTTCGTGTGCAATAGCGATTGGATTTCACGAACATCACGCGCGTAACTCATATGGTAGACAAAGGCTTGACAATGCATGTATCCTCCACCACTGGTATTGTTTCTGATTTCAAGATAAACATAACTAAAGCCACGGTATGCTGACGTCACACTAAACCTTGTGAACAGATTAAAGCCACATATCCGGTGCGCAGGAGGAGGTGAGGATATTTTGAATGAAAAGTTGTCTGCAAACTCATTCTGAATTAGCCATTTATCCTCTTCCTCCTCCTCATCAAACCTCCTTAACATCTCATCTTCATCGAATACATATACGACAACGTTGAATATGCCATCAAAAAATGTTATCTGTACCACCAAAACAATGTCTATAAAATGAGCAAAAGACAAATATTCAAATGTAGATTTCAAAAACAATAAAATTGGTGAGGGAGGACCTGAAATCTCGATGGCTGTATTTGAGCACGAGCCGTTTCCAGTATTCTGAACATGTGTGAGTCAAACTTTTGGATTAATTCTTGCTTCATCCAAACTTGGAACTCGACTAAGTGATCACAACCTTCTACTTGAGTCCAATTGTTTGGATTTGCAAGTCTTTGCAGTGAATTGCAGAAGGACACATCTAACAACCACAAATGGGATGGCAGCTCTGGAAGTGCCTGAAGCATCTTGCAATTTCTTAAATATAGGTGTCTGAGTGGACCAAGATTCCTGATGCTTTCTGGAAGATAACGAATTGGAGTTCCACTTAGATCTAGACTCTCCAAGAAGCGTGGCAGTGAAAACAAGGTAAATCTCAACATTTTCCTCGTTGAAAACCTAGAGGGAAAGAATAGCTTCAATGGAAGAGATGTAATGTACGATGCACTTGCAACAATTACATCACTTTGAAGCAAGTTGCGCCCCTGATGATGCTCTAACTCCATATTCAGGCTGTCAAGATTTGAGCAACCACCTAAAACCAGCTCTTGAAGTGAATTCAATCTACTCATTTCTTCTGGAAGCTCCATAAGACTTGTACAATTTCTTAGATTTAAGATCAACAGTCTTTGTAAATCACCAATAGATTTGTGAATCACGAGAAGTCTGGGGTTCTAATGAGATCATGAGAGTGACGGAGATCAAGAATTTTCAATTTTGGAAAAAACTGCGAAAATACATGAATTTAGTTGTTATCAATTGAAAACGACAGAGATAGCTATAGCGAGAGACTCGATACATACCGGTTTGCCTTTCCAAGCATCAACTAGACAGCTTTTAGATAGATCAAGAACCACCAGCTTCTCCAAGCATACGTGATTTGGTATGCATCTCGAAGAGAATCCATGCCAGAATAACAATATCAAATTCTTAGGGAAGTGCTCAAAACTTCCATAGAACTTCGTGTAATTTAGTTGGAGAAATTTTACATTTGGCATCTTTCTAAAAGCATCCGTGCTGAAGATGGGAAACAAACTTGTTTGGCCTGTTTGTAATTTTCCGTCATCGGAAACGTAAGAAAGCCATCGTTGAAAGAAGTTAAGCCTATGACGCTTGCGGCAAAAAATTGAACTGGTACAAACAACCTCTGCATTATTATCTTTCATCAATGCATGCATATCAAGGGTAAGGCCACGCAATTTTTCAGCATCCTGCATCAAAAATATTGAAAGTACATGAGAAAGGAAAGTAAAAGAATGAATATTTTAAGACACCACAAACCATTTAAGTAGACAAATAAAAAAATTGAGCTATTTACAGTAGTTCCTTTCAAAACGGTAAAAGCTTCCTCGTGACACCATATTCTTTGACATTTGTGTGATTCTTGACGAGCAATTTCCCTTCCCATATGTCTTACTAGTTGATGCATCCACAACCTTTTATCAATGTTGATTTCAACAAGACATCTATTGATGAGATTGTCAATCCCAAATCTTGCACCTTTATCGATCCCATCCAATATCCTAACCGCATCATCCACATCTATTCCATTGAAGAAACATGCGATATCAAGGAATAAGTTCTTCGGATAATCACCATCAAGAAAGTCGTAACTTATTCGAAGAACCTTTTGAACTTCAAAATTAGGAATCACTTCCATTTGTTGTAATGCTCTTTCCCATATTTCTCTTCCTTTTCCGGACAATGAAGAGCCAATAACTCGAAGAGCTAATGGAAGTCTATTACAATGATGTACTATTCTCAAAGAGTCTTCTACAAAACCATCAACAGGGTCAGCTTGTCCAAAGGCATTCCAACTGAAAAGCTCAAGTGATTTTTCAATATCTAGCAGTTTAACTTTGCAATCGAACCACTTAATATCATTAGCTAAAAACAGACCCTTGTTTCTAGTTGTTACAATTATTTTACTTCCTTTACAAAGCCAATTTTGCATGCCAACGATTTTATTGAATTGGTCCCTTTTGTGCACATCATCTAGAACAATAAGAGTTCTTCTGCAACATAAGGCATCTTTAATCTTCAGAATTCCTTCATCTTCATCATTTATCTCATCAACAGTCTTTTTTAGGATGTCGGAAAGAAGTTGTCTCTGTAAGCAAACTATATCCTTTGATCTAAAATTTGATAGGAAGCTCTTTCCTTCAAATTTATAAAAGTTCTGGTTATAAACACTCTTAGCTATGGCTGTCTTTCCAACTCCACCAATTCCATAGAGTAAAGCAATGGCAGCACCATGGGATCCATCTTGCAACCATGAGTTGATATCTTGAACTAGAGGATCTCTTCCAATGAAATGAGGGGGTACATGAAACATTTTTTGATCCAAATTCTTTAAAACCTTCTCCACAATAGATTGGACAAACGGTGCCTCGTACCTACATCAAAAAGTAAAATACAAAGTACGATAATTAGTAGTCTCTCTATAAGCAATAGAAATAAACAACATTTAGCTATGAAATTAAAGCAGGTTGTGTGTCAATGATCTGGTAGTTAAAACCAAATGATGATTGGAAAAAAAAAAACAGCGAAGGAATCATAAGTATTTTATTTAATTTTTGTTATATGTTTTCTTATCAGTATACTTAACTGAAAGAAATTAAGA
This sequence comes from Populus trichocarpa, assembly GCF_000002775.5. NCBI lineage: Eukaryota > Viridiplantae > Streptophyta > Magnoliopsida > Malpighiales > Salicaceae > Populus > Populus trichocarpa. The sequence continues at coordinate 27,406,361 of NC_037290.2, forward strand.
TTTCACCACCAGCATTCTAGTCCTTATGCTATGTATAGTTTCATAAAGAGACACAACTTACCCATCTCCTAAAACCATTCCAGCTAAATCAGCCACTTCCTTTAAAGCAATCGTCCACCCATTCACCCGCTCTATCTCCTCGTTGAAGCTCTTTTCATGTTCCACAAATGCTGCAGAGAAGCTCCCTGTTTGACGTCCGACTTGGGATGGATCCACGTCATAGAATACTGGCAAAACTATGCAGTCAGCATTCCTCTTACGTTCCATGATCATTACAAGTTCATCGAGGCACCATCTCGACGAAGCATAGTCTTTGGAGAACACGATTATCGATATTTTTGATTGTTGTATTGCCTTCTGGAGCTCGACATCTATATTCTCTCCTCTCCAAATTTCATTACCATCTCTAAATGTGTGAATCCCTGCTTGAACCAGGGCCGTGTAGAGGTGATCGGTAAAGTTCTTGCGGGTGTCTTTACCTCTAAAACTCAAGAACACTTGATATTTACAATTAGGAAACCGTGAGGAGTAGGATTCTTGATACTTCCCAGCAGCCATTTCGAGTCTAGCGAAGATAAGACTTTTCAAAGATCTGAACAAAAAAAACAGAGTTGCAGGATTGATGTCGATAGTTCAAGATCCACACAGCACACCAATAAGCTGAAGCATTCATATATTATTATCTTACTTTTTCTTTAAAACAATTTTCAAGTTATTTCCCAGCAATCAACTCCTCCATGCCCTTTCAGAAAATATCTGTACATATGATAAATCTCTATGCTGAACCACCAAAATCGGTTGATGAGATCATCAATAATTAGTTTCTAACAGTGAATTAATCAAAGTGATTCTCAGTTCCACAATATAACATAATACTAAAAGAGATGAGAGAGAGAGAGAGAGAGAGAGAGAGAGAGAGAGAGAGAGTACCTGCAATCTTCACTTTCCCTTCGCTGATGTTCTCATATCAGTTCATCAATTTTCTGCTTTTAAAAGTCAACCTTACAAGTCTCTGTGGTATGGGCCATTTCCGCGTTAGGACCTTTTTTTTTTTAATTTGCTCAAATCATTTATCACGCGTTTACAAGGGCACGTGCAGGATCAAGGTTCTTCATATCTGACTTGGAAAGTTTACTAGCCTGTAATTTTTCATTAATCTGTTGAAAGTAAAGTAGATATATGAAGAATTAGTCGGAAAAACAAAGCAATTGGTTAAATTAAATGAATAAATGAATCAGTGATCAGTTAACCTGAGAGAATTTTTAGATTAGTATTTTATTTAATTCCTTGTTTGTTTAGTAATTAAATTCTGTAAATAAACTTGAAATAAAAAACATAATTAACATAAATGTAAAGGGGAATATATAAGAGAAAAACATTTAATAAAATTGTTTTTTTTCTCAAATCCTTTTCTTATTTTTTAGTTTTGCTTATTACATTGTTTCCTATCAATTTCCTATCACACTGGTTTTTCTTCCAACACTTCCAACTATTAATCTCACATATGTAAATTTTTTACATATTTATATATAAATTGAAAAATATAAGTGGTTAGATTTAAATCAGAAATTTTTTTCCCCAATAAAAGCTAAGTGTAGTACAATTTTCTCTTAATTATCTATATTAGAAAATAATATAAATCATATCCTGAAACCTCACCTAACAGTTTAAACTATTGGATTGAGATGGTTCTTTGACATGGTATCAGAGCCTTGATGACCATGCGGTCACGAGTTCGAATCTCACCATCCCTATTTATTTCAAGCTCAAAAACCTTTCACTTGAGGAGAAGCGTTAAAGAATAATATAAATTATATCCTGAAACCTCACCTAACAGCTTAAACTATTGGGTTAAGATGGTTCTTTGACAACCTATAAATCTATATTCATTCCAAATATTTTTTGCCAGGAAGGTTTAATATGATTAACAAGGGAGTTTATTTCTTAAATTGTTATTATTGAAGGTTTGAGTTTTAAAAAGAATGGTGGTTAGAGAATGATTTCTTGTAAATAAACATGATTAAATTTTGAGAGCTTATGAGTTTTGAAGTGCAACAACTAGACATTAACCATTAAGACTAAAAGAAGATCAATTATTAGAATTGTAAACATAACTTTAGTTTAACTATAAGTTTGTGAGCTTCAATATTGTGAGGGGACTGGTCCTGGACAAATAGTCAAGAGAGCTGCAAGAAAATAATATCAGAAGTAAACTAGAGATGAACGAACGATGGACCCATAATGTAATATATATGAATTTAGCTTTTGGAGCATTGTTTTCCTAATTGCCTTTTGAATTGTAAGTAGTGGATGCTTCATGCTTTTTTTTTTCTTTTTTTTTTGTGCAAGGTTCTTCTTCCTATCCTTTTCTTTATATAATGAAGGTGGGAGTCAACTTCTTTACGAGGTAGGAGGGGACACATAAACATGACAGTTATAATTTGCTCCAACTTGACAAATCAATTATTCGGACTCTAACCTTGATTTTTACATTTATCAACTTTTATCAAACCAAGTTCGTAACTAGTTAGATCGAACCATTATAATAGACTCGGGCTAACCCGTTGGCCAAATAATCCTAGGCCTTTGCCAAGGTCAGATGCCATGTTGAATCCGAAGAACACACATATAATTTCTCTTCGTTAAATTCTTTCTTGGCCAATTTTTTAGTAGCATGGCCATGCTTCTTCGTGAAGAAGATCAATTCTTTCTAGGTAAATTTGGTTTTTATTTTTTTAATTATTATTATTTTTATTTTTTAATTGAGTTTATTTTTTAATTTTATCCATCAATATTTTATTTAATTTTATTTTTTATGTAAAATTTGGATCTTATTTTTTTATTGTTATTTGTTTCTCATTATTTTTTGATTGATTATTTTTTCAATTCTATTCCTTAATATTTTATTGATTGAAAATTTATCTTCTATGAGATTAGTTACAGTCTCATAATCTGAACCACAAGTTTTGAATATTAACTCGAGTTGACTTTATTTTTTTTGAGGTTTTTTTTTATTATTTCAATCTCATGTATTGAGTCATAATGTTAGTGAGTTAACATAAATCTTTTTGTTTTTCCGTTGTTTTTTTAGATTGAATTTTTTTTCCGGTTTCGCCCTTCAACATTGGATTATTAGAGATTTGAGCTTTGTTGTTGTTTTTTTTCCTACAAGGTTATCCTGGTCTCAGGATCAGGTTATGTATTTAGCAAGCTGACTTGAGTGGACTTAGATCATTTTTTTATTTTTAATTTGATTTTATTTTTATTTTATTCTTTAACATTTGATTGCTTAAAATTGAGTTTCATTTTTTTTTATAAGATTATCGCATTCTCATTTAATGTTTTTGCTTCGTTATCAAATACTAGGAGGATATATTTCTATAATATTGGCAAACTTTTTTTTTTAGTTGATCATTGCGACTTTTTTATCTTAGTTTGATTTGTTTACTGTTATTATTGTTTATTTTTTTAATTATATTATTAAATTAACTATATTTATTAAACTAAATCAAATTAATAACCTGAGTATTTGATTATTTTTTTAAAAAAACACTAACATCACCTTAACATCTTTTTTTTTTAGTTGATCATTGTGAATTTTTTTTAGTTTGATTTGTTTAATGTCATTATCTATTTTTTTAATTATATTATTAAATTAACCATACTTATTGAACTAAATCAAGTTAATAACCTTATTCTTTGATTTTTTTTCTTAAAAAAAACATCACCTTAACATCTTTTTTACATTGAAAAAAACTTTGCCCTACTAGTAATACAGTTCAGGTAAATAATCTAGTTACAGCTAATCACGTGGCCACAAAGCCCCACTGGGATTCATATTCCATAAGATTGCTCCAATATTCATTGGATGGTGTGTGGTAGGCTAGACATGTGAAGCCCATTAATTGATTATGTCGATGGTTGTGCTTTTTGAAGGTCCGTCAGGCTTGTTCTCCATGTTTCTTATTTGTCATGCTGTAAGGGGCATTGGAAACCTTGTATACACATGAATTACTCGCTTCAGGATGAGGAAAGTTTCATAGCTTGTGGATTTGATTGATTCCCAATCAGAAAAAAAATCACTCAGAAATTATTTCTGTACGAGTCAATACGGAAAAGACATGCCTGTTGAATATGGAGAAAGTGAACGATTGTTGGGAAAAGTTTTCTCACTTGCAAGAGATAATAACTTGGAGGCCATCGTGCAAGAGATAAACCCACTTCCTTTCAGTATGCTCAAACCTTGGATTCTTCAAATAGATTCTTTCCACAATTCAATCTCAAGAAGGCCATCGTTACGCACTCATCATGGTGCTTTGGAGGCCAGAGGCAATTTTCACTTCTTGACCTTCTCCATATGCTCTACAAAACTTCCTTTCCGGGATCCTTGCTCCTTGGTTGCAGAGGAGAAAGCATCTAGCAGTGATAATGAGAACTCTCCTGCAACAAAGGGTGGAGAGTTTCAAAAGAGGATTTGTGATAAAGGCACCATGAAGGAGAAACGTGGAAAGCCAGTGGTTGCTTCAGATAGACCTGGAAAAGGGGACAAACTACACAAGCACAATATCCACCATAGCGACGGTGCCAAATATATGTCATACTTGAAGATAAGCAAGAAGCAGCACCAACTTGTTAAGAGCCTGAAGCAATCCCAGTAAAAAAAAAATTCAATCTAAACCTCTTAACTGTGCGTTAGGTGACCTTGATAACTTGCATGTACAACCATTTAAAGAATTTGTGAAAGAGGAACATAAGAAGTTGCAGGAGCATTGGATACAATTGGCAAACGAAGATCGTTTTGCAGCATATATATGCAGGCTGTTGTTTCAGGATCAGATTGATTAAGGTGCAAACAAACATGGAGGATATGCGGGAACAAAACCATGAGATCGTGCTGGAATAATAATGGAGCAATAAACAAAGAATTCGACATTTCTGACTCTATAGCAATTCTGGTTTTAATTATCTCCCCACAGGATCAGTCTCTGCAGCTTAGTTCTGTTGTTCAAATGGTATTTAGAGAACTTAACTTAAACAAATAACAAAGGGCAGAGCAAGAACATCTAGGTTACTGTCATCCCTCAAATTTATTTATAGGCAAAATAAAAAATTACAAGATCTTTATCATAAAAAAAGAATCATAACAACCATAATTCCTTTCATCTAAGGGATTACATAACTACATAGACTTTTTCTAAGTAAAAAAATCAGAACATAAGAAAATACCATAACCTATAGATAAATATGGCTAAAAACTAGCTGATAACAATTTCCTCCCTTTCTGTTGGCTACGATCCTAACCCTATGTATATGAATATGGAAAATAATCATGTCCATTTAAACTCTGATTCAGATGAAGCTTCTCCACATTCTGATTCAAACATCTACTGGTGGATTGTCACAGACACATCAAGTCAATGAAGAGCAACGTTCCTATTCGATTGATTTGGAATTGAAAGTGTTAGGATATTGCCATTTGTGGCAATACCCCACCACTAATCAAGTGGTTGCTCCATTAGTGCCACTAATGGTGGCATGGTTTAAGGCTTTGTTGACCCCTCCATGTTGACAAATGTGCTGGAGGGGCTCACCATGTTTGCCTATAAAAGAGGCAATTATTTGAGAGCAAATTGAGTGTGAGAGACAACGTGAGTGTGTGAAGAGAATAGAGAGAAAGGGAGAAGAGCTGCAATGGCAGCAGCCTTGCTGCCATTGCAGCAGCTGCAACAGCTGTGTGTGTTAGCTGGGAGTAGAGTAGAGTGGATGTGATCCTCCTCCTCCATGTATTTATTGTATCATTTCTCTATCTCTAATAAAATGAACCTCTCCCGTGGATGTAGGCAATTTGCCGAACCACGTTAAATATTGTGTCAGTGTGCTTTACCCTCCGTTGAGCAACTATCAGTACACCCCCGGTCCGCGCATGGGGGTGCCGGAATTCCCCAACAGAAAGTGCATGAAGAAGACATCGGGAAAGATTTGTTGCACAGAGAATCTGATGATGGCCTTCTTAACTACTTGGATGAGGCAAAATATGATTTGGTTTGTGAGGGTGGTGTTATATTTACACTTGGCTAAGGATGATCCCAAAGTCTTTGCTGTGGTTAAGACTGTTGAAGATGGTAGCTGGACACTGAGTCACAAATCAAATTGGCCTGCTTCATACAAAAAATGATGCAAATTCATAGCTGTACACTGAGTGCCAAATTATTTTAGGTTTTAAAAAGCTTTCAATATAACACCAAATCAAAAAAAAAATCAACTCAACCCATCATTATTTTCACATTTAATTTCTTTTCAAAAAAACACATAATAATTTCGTTATCAAAATCATAACGGTCATTGCAATAATAATTTCTAAAAATATGAGAAGCTATTTCTGCTTTCGTTACATGTACATCATCACTAGTGTTTGATGAGCTGCTATCATCATCAGTTCCTTCCTCTTCATGCAGCATTCGTACACCAACCCTCTGTTGGAGATTCCGGCTCCCCATGCGCGGACCGGTGGTGTACTGATAGGTGCCCAAAGGAGGGGAAGCACACTGGGACACAATATTTTACGTGGTTCGGCAAATCGCCTACATCCACGGGAGAGAGTCCATATTATTTAGAGATAGAGAAATGATACAATAAATACATAGAGGAGGAGGATCACTCAACTCCCAGCTCACACACTCTGCTGCATAAGGCAGCAGGGCTGCTGCCCATGGCAACAGCTCCTCTTTCTCTCTTCTTCTCGTCACTTCACTCTCTGCACTCTCACTTTGCTCTCAAATAATTGCCTCTTTTATAGGCAAACATGGTGAGCCCCTCCAGCACATTTTTCAACATGGAGGGGTCAACAAAGCCTTAAACCATGGCATGAATTGTGGCACAATTCATGCTTCCACTTGCTTGGTGGTGGGGTATTGCCACAAATGGCAATATCTTAACAATCACCCCCTTTGCCATTTATGTGGGCAATTGTTCTCTTGCTTCTTCTGCACAAGCTTGTATTCTGCAGCTCTTCCAAGCTTACCATTCTGAGAGCGTCTTCAACCAACATTCCCCTTCGAGCGTATCAACCATGCTCGGTTCGGAATGATTTTTCAAGCCTTACACCAAGGCTTACAACACCCCCTCAAACGAATATTCCCAAGTGCGACAGTCATTGAGTATTTCAATGTGATCACAAGCTCACCACTCTTCCAAGAGTCTACTCATCCAGGAGTTGCGCCTGCCCTCTGTTCCACCCTAGGAACCACGCCTTACTTCTCCGTGAGTCTCTCGCTCTTAGTCGTAAGAGTCCAGGTAGCTCTCCACCTTTAACCATGGGGGCAACCCATTAGAGGTTGATCCATATCTGTCTTCATACTCTGAGTATTACAATGTCATTACCGAGCTCACCACCTTGACAAGAGTCAACTCGTTCCCGGAACCTGCGCATGCCCTTCTGCTTCTTCATAGCAGCCGCGTCTTAATGCTCCACAAGTCACCCACTTATTGTCCAAGGCAAATGTCTTCTAGCTCATTGATCTTTAGCATGGGGGCAATATCCATGAAAGTCAATCCTGCGTTTGTCTCCATACTCATCATAGCCACTTCATTGGCTATACACCTGTCCACTCATATCTAGCCATTACAGTGGCTCTGAGGCGTTCTGAACTGGGCTCATATTATGGCCCTCACACCTTCTCCTTAGGTGTCTCCGCTCATCGTCATGTGGCGGTCTGAAATGGGGCTCCTATCGCAGCCCTCACACCTTCTCTAAGGCGTCTTCGCCCGTTGTCATGGGGCGGTCGCATCCTCCTTCAGCTGAGATGCTTCAAAGTGGCTCCAAAATTCTCTACCACCATGTGCACTATGGGAGAGATCATTGCCACTAATTACATAGAAAGAGAATGTTGCGGTATACTCCTCGCAATCCTCCACCTCGATTTCTATGTTTGGAGCTTCTACACCTTTCTGCTTGACAGTTCCACCTACACCAACTCTTTTTGGTGTCTTCGCCTTTCATCATAGGCGGTCGCCTTTTATCACAGGCGTTTGCACCCCTCAATTAGGTGCCTCTGCAACAGCTCTCTTTCCATCCTTGCATGCATTGGAAAGGTCTTCGCCTGTTGTCTTCATCAAGAGCATAAAAGACTTCATGTTGTACAAACTTTAACAGTCTCTGCTCTGAGCTTCATCTGGGAACACTTCTTCTCCTTGCACCTGTTGTCTCATTACAGTACCTCGTTGGATCCTACGGGTAATCCTGCACAATCTCCGTGTGCCCTCGTGCAATTTCTGTTCTCCAGATTTCTCCCTATTCCTTGCTTATATTTGACAGTAGCTCATCCTGTCACAACACCTGTTCAAGTCAAAATAGGGTGTCAATCTTTATCCCCTTGCTGTATTTCTCTTCCATTATCAGGGTCTTCATCAATTCTTCCCTCGAGAAATCACAGTCACCGAATCTAACTTCTTTGGAGAAATCACCACTCTATCAGATCCTTGAACCTTCGGAACCCAACTGTTCCCTTGTGCCGCCATCCTGCTAGTCTTCAATTGTTTCATTACAAACTGCTATATATACGAAAATAGTACCGTATGGATAATCCTTCCACTAAGCAAGTTCCCAGGAAAGATTGGAGGGGTCACACTGGTCCCGCTTAAAACCCAATCTCCTAGACAGAACTTCTTAGGCCATATCTATCCATTGTACTGTCTTTCTGTATATACAACCATTTGGTAGCTTTGTCATGGCTTTCCTTTACAAGTGATCTGGAATATACTGGTTTAATACATGATTTCTCAACATCTAGCGAGACTACCAGTTCTTAGATTCATCAAGATTGGTCTTAATCAATTTTCACTCTACACCTCTAATTGTCCACATAACCGGGTGTCCAGAGTGTCCCAATTTTGCCTTCCCTCAAGGCAGTTAAAAATCTACCCACTTAGCAGTTCAGCACATGTAATTGGGTAAACATGTGCACCTTCTCCTTCTTCATCTCCATCGATCACAATTATGACCTTTAGATACCTCCTGATCGGGCAATCTCTTTTGTTAATTCACCACTGCCATTTATGGTCACAAATATCAACGATCGGACCGTACCATTGCATCCGGAACGGTCAAATTAGCTGGAAACAAGTCTGAAATCGTCCAAATCGCACTTCAGACGGCTAAGATTTGATCAAAACAATCTGGCCTGATGAGCGGCCTAGATTCAATCTAAGATCCGGTTGCACGTAGACTCTGCTGCATAGAATCTTATCCCTCGGCTCGCGGCTCGGCTCGGCTCCAAAACAGCTCATATCGGCTCAACTCGGCTCGCGTCTGGTGACGTGGCAAGTGGGACCCACTATGCTGACGTGTCTGATGACTGAAGGCTGACATGGCATGCTGACTGGACACTAACGTGTCTGCTGACTGTGTATACTTGCGTCATTATTACGTCATGCTGACATCATCCTTATCCGGGTCTAGCACGTGGGTCGGGTCGTCTGGTATTCGGGTCGGGTCAGCTCATCCGGGTGAAGAAGACGCGTGGCGCGCGTCTGTGCGCGTGGACAGTCTCCTCGCCGGCGCGTGATGGCGCGTGCGGAGGTTTCCGGCGTCCGATTTCGACGTGGTTTTCAATAGTGGCTTCGTCTCTTCCTCCTCTACACAGTGCTATGGTCAAAACACAATTTTGACAACTTTCATTTTTGAGCAAAATCAAACACCCCTTTAAACCATGTGCTCTGATACCAATTGTTGGAGATTCCGGCTCCCCATGCGCGGACCGGTGGTGTACTGATAGGTGCCCAAAGGAGGGGAAGCACACTGGGACACAATATTTTACGTGGTTCGGCAAATCGCCTACATCCACGGGAGAGAGTCCATATTATTTAGAGATAGAGAAAGGATACAATAAATACATAGAGGAGGAGGATCACTCAACTTCCAGCTCACACACTCTGTTGCATAAGGCAGTAGGGCTGCTGCCCATGGCAACAGCTCCTCTTTCTCTCTTCTTCTCGTCACTTCACTCTCTGCACTCTCACTTTGCTCTCAAATAATTGCCTCTTTTATAGGCAAACATGGTGAGCCCCTCCAGCACATTTTTCAACATGGAGGGGTCAACAAAGCCTTAAACCATGGCATGAATTGTGGCACAATTCATGCTTCCACTTGCTTGGTGGTGGGGTATTGCCACAAATGGCAATATCTTAACACCCTCTTTATTTGAACAACAGGATCATCTGTAAACACTGAAACACTGAATTCATCACCGGTATCAAACGCAGGATCATTGGACCCAAATTTCCAATAGCTTAGCCATAACAATTCAGATTTACAATCGAAGCCTTATTTCTAGTTGTTACAATGATTTTACTTGGGAAAGCAAATTTTGCAGGTCAACAATTGCATTGAATTGGTAACATTTGTCCACATCATCGAGAACAATAAGAGTTCTTGTGCAACATAATGCACCCTTAATCTTTATAATCCCTTCATCGACATCATGTATCTCATCAGCAGTCTTGTTTAGGATATCAGAAAGAAGTTGCCTCTGTAGACAAACTACACCATTGGATTCTTTTGACCTTTCTCCAACATTTGATAGAAAGCTCCTGCCTTCAAATTTATGAAAGTTCTGGTTATAAACAGTCTTTGCTATGGCTGTCTTCCCAACTCCACCAATCCCATAGAGTATAGCAATAGCAGCACCATGGGTGCCATCTTGCAACCATGAGTGGATATATTTTACCAGATGATCTCTTCCAATGAAATGAAGGGGGACATGAAATATTTTACGATCCAGATTCTTTGAGACCTTCTCCACGATAGATTGGACAAGCTGTGCCTCATTCCTGCATCAGAAAGAAAAATGTAATGTATGATAATTAGTAGTCTCTCCGTAAAGTTTCAAAATCTTAGTATCATGGAAAAAAGAAATTAAACCAGGTTCCACGGTGTGATAGTAATAGGATTATGTTGTCAAAAGAGTATGTGAGGTTTCCCGTTGACTTGGCTCATCGGAAAACTGGAAGAGAACTCGAGCGTTTTTTAGTTGTTTAAGAGAAAACAGCAAATGGGTTTGTGGAGTTCACAGTCTTGGAAAATGGTGAGCAGCAACAAGGGGATGATGATCAGCTGGAGAGAACAGCAAATGGGGATGGTAATGTCCTCATTGATAATTTTCATTAATTTGCAGAGCTGTGATTCTGGATGTTACTTTAGTTGTCTTGAGGTAGTGTCATCTTGCAGAACATCTGTTGACTTTGTACTTTTTGATGCTTTATGTAATACTTCCTCTGTTCCTCCTTTCGCTTTCTTTACTCTGACTGTTTCTTTCCTTCTGCTTTCTCTCTGGTTTTTCTGCTCAGGATGAAGACGATGGTGATGAAGGCGTGAGGTGCTGCTGCTTGAATGGAAGCTCCCTCCTCTGTGTTTTATCGTTTTCGTCTCTGTGTTAGGCTCGTTTGCCTTCCCTGGTTCTGTTTCTCATCATTCGTTCCTTCTCACCCCCTGTATTTTTGTCTTCTCCTTCGTTCCCCCCTGTTCTCCGTTTATTTTCTTTCTCTTCGTTCCTCCCTGTTTTCTGTTTTTATCTTCGTCCCTTCTGCCTCTCTTCCCTTCCTGTACTGTGTTTGTTCTGTTCTTGCTCTTCGATCCCCCTCCTTATTCTTTTTTTTTTGTTTTTTTTTATTTAAAAAAACCCTCCCTATAGCCAGAGAATGCCATGCGGTTACCCAGATAATAAAGAGCTTATGGGACTGTTATTGCAGAAGTTCGAAATTCTACAGAAGGTAACCTTGTGTATGTGCAACAACACAGGTCGAGCTTTTAATACCTCCATCACTGCCATCGGGCCACTCCCACCGCCTCCTCCACTCAGTTCTTAAAAAAGAAGCAAAGATGGGGTTTGCGAGGGTCTACACAAAGCCACAGCACTGTGGCGTTGGTCATGCTCTACAAGATGAGGTTGCGGTCTGTTTCTCCCCAGACATACTCAGCAATTTCTTGAAGATTTAAACTTTGAATACTTTTAGCACTCGATCTTGCATCAGGAGAATGGTTGGGAAAATCAACAGAGCATGCCATGATAATTTTCAATCAAAATTAATTTTTAAATTTCTAATTTTGATGATTATTATATTTTATTTTTACAATAAAAATATCTATATTAATTTATTGTGAAAATTTAATAAAATCAATTCAATTTTTAATTAAAATAAAATATATTCAAATTATAAAATCCTCTTATACGTAGAAACAAAAAAAATACTAATCAAATTTTATCATTTGTTATTTTTATTTTATTTTTTACATAAAAAAATGAAATAAAATAGATAAAATAACATGAAAAAAAATGAACATTTACATATATTTTGGTCTATAGAAGGTTAACATATAAAATAAGATATTTAATATATCTTATTATAAATACAAATTAATAAAATAATATCATATTTTATTTTTGAATATGAAAGCCCTTACAAATATTTATAAATAAAATATCTCATGCTAGAGAAAGAAAACCCCCTTACGGTTGAAATAATACAATTTATACACCCTTCTTTGCAAAATTCCAATAAGTGAAATTGCGAGCACTGTATTTACCATGGAAAGCACAATAATAATTTCTAAAAATACGAGAAGCTATTTCTACTTTGGCTACGTGTGCTGCATCATCATCATCATCGCTACTGTTGTGGGCATTGATAACTCCATCCTTTGATTGGATAAAATCATCATCCTTTCCTTCCTCTTCATGCAACCATTGTACACCAACGGTCCTTATTTGACTAGCTGACGTGACAACCATTGAAATTGTCACGTCATCACCACTATCAAATGTAGGATCATCGCCCCCTAATTTCCAGTGGCTTAGCGATTGGCTTGCACGAACCTCATCATCGAAACGCATATCTAAGACATGGACCTGACGACGCAAGGACTGGCCACTGGTATTGTTTCTGATTTCAATATAAACATTCCTAAAGCCACGGTATGCTGACGTCACACAACTTATAAACAGATTAAAGCCACATATCCGGTGCGCAGGAGGAGGTGAGGATATTTTGAATGAAAAGTTATCTACAAACTCATTCTGAATTAGCCATTTATCCTCTTCTCCCTCTGCACAAAACCTCCTTAACATCTCATCTTCATCAAATACAGATACGGCAACGTTGAATATGCCATCCATAAATGTTATCTGTACCACCAAAACAATGTCTATAAAATGAGCACAAGAAAAGTATTCAAATGTAGATTTCCAAAACAATAAAATGGGTGAGGGAGGACCTGAAAACTCGATGTCTGTATTTGAGCACTAATCGTTTCCATTATTCTGAACACGTGAGAGTCAAACTTTTGGATTAATTCTTGCTTTATCCCATCTTGGAACTCGACTAAGTGAGCACAACCATCTTTTTCAGTCCAACTATTTAGATTTTCATATCTTGGCAGTGAATAGCAAAAGGACACATCTAACGAATCCAAATGGGATGGAAACTCTGTGAGTGCCTGAAGCATCTTGCAATTTATTAAATATAGATGTCTGAGTAGACCAAGATCCTTGATGCTTTCTGGAAGAAAACAAATTGGAGTTCCACTTAAATCTAGACTCTCCAAGAAGCGTGGCAGTGAAAACGAGGTAAATCTCAACATTTTCCTCGTTGAAAACCTAGAGGGAAAGAATAGCTTCAATGGAAGAGATGAAATGAATGATGTACTTGCAACAATTCCATCACTTTGAAGCAACTTGCGCCCTTGATGATGCTCTAACTCCATATTCAGGCTGTTAAGATTTGAACAACCATCTAATGATCTAAAACCAGCTCTTGAAGTGAATTCAATCTACTCATTTCTTCTGGAAGCTCCACAAGACTAGTACAATTTCTTAGATTTAAGATCAACAATCTTTGTAAATTACCAATAGATTCGTGAAATTGAACCAAACAGATGCAGTCTTCAAGTATTAGCTTTTCAAGGGCTGGGAGACCCGAGAAGTCTGGAGTTCTAATGAGATCACGAGAGTGACGGAGATCAAGAATTTTCAATTTTGGAAGAAACTGTGAAAATACATGAATTTAGTTGTTATCAATTGAAAACGAAAGAGATAGCTATAGAGAGACTTGATACATACCGGTTTGCCCTTCCAAGCATCAACTAGACAACTTCTGGATAGATCAAGAACCACCAGCTTCTCCAAGCATACGTGATTTGGTATGGAGCTCCAAGACAATCCATGCCAACATAACCATATCAAATTCTTGGGAAAGTGCTCAAAACTTCCATGAAAATTAGTGTAGTTTAGTTGGAGAAATTTTACATCTGGCATCTTTCTAAAAGCATCCGTGTTGAGGATGGGAAACAAACTTGTTTGGCCAGTTTGTAATTTTCCCCCATCGAAAAAATCGGAAAGCCATTGTTGAAAGAAGTTAAGCCTGCGGCGCTTGCGACAAACCATTGAATCAGTACAGACAACTTCTGTATAATGATATTCCATTAATGCATGCATATCAATGGTAAGGCCACGCAATTTTTCAGCATAAGAAAGGAAAGTAGATGAATGAATATGTCAAGGCACCACAAACCATTTAAGTAGACATTTAAAAAAATTCAGCTACTTACAGTAGTTCCTTTCAAAACTGTAAAAGCATCTCCATGATGACATATTCTTTGACATTTGGGTGATTCTTGACGAGCAATTTCCCTTCCCATATCTCTTACTAGTTGATGCATCCACAACCTTTGATCACTGTTGATTTCAACAATGTTAGGATACTGGCATGCAAACCCGATAAGATAAAAGGCAATGGATGGGATAAAATAAGAAATGAGACACAAGAATTTACGTGGTTCACCCAATTTGGCTACGTCCACGGGCAAGTATAGAAGGATTTTACTAAGTAATGTGGGAATTACAACCTCTCTCTAACAATAGGAGAACAACTAAAATCTCTCTATTACTAGGAGAAAACACCTCACTTACTCTCTCACAAATACCTCACAACTTTGTGGGATTACTCTCTCTTCACTCTCTCTTCTTTCTCTCTAACTTTGTGTGCTTATAGGCTTGAATGCATTGCCTATTTATAGGCACGAGTGAGGGTATAATGGTCATAAATTTAGGAGGAATATATGTCTAACAACTCATCCTCCACTCACCAATTACAACTCATCTCCCACTCAAATCCCATCAATTATGCCAACTAATTAAATGGCTTTACAAACAAGACATCTATCGATGAGATTGTCAATCCCAAATCTTGCACCTTTATCGAGCCCATCCAGTATCCTAACTGCATCATCCACATCCATTCCATTGAAGAAACATGCGACATCAAGGAATAAGTTCTTCGGATAATCACCATCAAGAAAGTCGTAACTTATTCGAAGAACCTTTTGAACTTCAAAATTAAGAATCACTTCCATTTGTTGTAATGCGCTTTCCCATATTTCTCTTCCTTTTCCGGACAATGAAGAGCCAATAACTCCAAGAGCTAATGGAAGTCCATTACAATGATGTACTATTCTCCAAGAGTCTTCCACAAAACCATCAACAGGGTTAGCTTGTCCAAAGGCATTCCAACTGAAAAGCTCAAGTGATTTTTCATCATCTAGCGGTTCAATTTTGCACCGGACCCACTCAATATCATTAGCCGAAAACAGACTCTTATTTCTGGTTGTTACAATGATTTTACTTCCTCTACAAAGCCAATTTTGCATGCCAATGATGTTATTGAATTGGTCCCTTTTGTCCACATCATCTAGAACAATAAGAGTTCTTCTGCAACATAATGCATGCTTAATCTTCAGAATTCCTTCATCAGGATCATTTATCTCAACAGTCTTGTTTAGGATGTCGAAAAGAAGTTGCCTCTGTAGGCAAACTACATCCTTTGACCTAAAATTTGATAGAAAGCTCCTTTCTTCAAATTTATAATAGTTCTGGTTAAAAACACTCTTAGCTATGGCTGTCTTTCCAACTCCACCAATTCCATAGAGTAAAGCAATGGCAGCACCATGGGATCCATCTTGCAACCATGAGTTGAAATCTTGTACTAAAGCATCTCTTCCGATGAAATGAAGGGGGACATAAAATATTTTTGGATCCAAATTCTTTAAGACATTCTCCAAAATAGATTGGACAAACTGTGCCTCGTACCTGCATCAAAAAGTAAAATACAAGGTGGGATAATTAGTAGCCTCTCTATAAAGGATAGAAATAAACAACATTTAGCTAAGAAATTAAACCCGGTTGCGTGTCCATGAATGATAGTTAAATTTGTAGGTGCGTTATCACCACCTATTAAAACCAAATCATGATCGGAAAAAGAAGAAGAAGAAGAAGAAGAAGAAATCATAAGTATTTTATTTTATTTTTCTTGTATGTTTTCTTAATTATCAATACACTTAACTGAAATAAATTAATTAAAAGTTCACGGCCAGCATTCTAGTCTTATGCTATGTATAGTTTCATCAAGAGATATAACTTACCCATCTCCTAAATCCATTCCAGCTAAATTTGCAACTTCCTTCAAAGCAATCCTCCACCCATTCACCCGCTCCATCTTCTCCTTGTAGTGCTTTTCATGTTACACAAATGCTGCAGCGAAGCTCCCAGTTTGATTTCTGACTTCAGATGGATCCACATGATAGAATACTGGGAAAACTATGCATTCAGCATTCCTCTTACGTTCCATGATCTTTACAAGTTCATCGAGGCACCATTTCGACCAAGCATAGTTTTTGGAGAACACGATTATCGCTATTTTTTATTGTTTTATTGCCTTCTGGAGCTCCAGCCTTATATTTTTTCCTCTCCGAATTTCATCATCATCTCTAAATGTGTGAAACCCTACATCAACCAGGGCCTTGTAGAGGTGATCGGTAAAGTTCTTGCGGGTGTCTGCACCTCTAAGACTCAAGAACACTTGATATTTACAATTAGAAAACCGAGAAGAGTAGGATTCTTGATATTTCCCAGCAGCCATTCCGATTCTAGCAAAGATAAGACTTTTCAAAGATCTGAACAAAAAAAAACGAGTTGCAGGAGTAATGTCGTTAGTTCAAGATCGACAGCACACCAATAAGCTGAAGTATTCATATATTATTATCTTACTTTATCTTTAAAACAATTTTCAAGTTATTTCCCAGCAATCAACTCCCCCATGCCCTTTCAGAAAAACATTTTTACATATGATAAATTAAATCTCTATGCTGAACCAACAAAATCGGTTGATGAGTTACATTCCACAATATAGCATAATACTAAAAGAGATAAGCAGAGTTACCTGCAATCTTCACTTTCCCTTCGCTGATGTTCTCTTATCAGTTCATCAATTTTCTGCTTTTAAATCAACCTTAAAAGTCTGTGTTAGGGGCCATTTCCGCGTTAGGACCCTTTTTTTTTAAATTTGCTCAAAATTGAGAGAGAAAGGGTGGATTGTAATTACTAATTTTGGTATGGAACGTTTCCGCGTGAGGACTTTTTTGGTTTTATTTTGATCAAGACTTGGATGTTGAATATAATTACTAATTTTGGTGCCGGGAGTTGACGGCTATTGACATGGTGAAGTAAGAAAAAAGTTAGAAAATAAACTCCAGAAGTTGATGGCTATTGACATCCTGAAGTAAGAATCAAGTTAGAAAAATCTAATTAAGAGGAGAAGTTGATGGCTATTGACATCATTTCGGCCAAAAATTCTATCGAAAAATTAAGGGGTAAGAAACCCAGACTCGGTGAATAGATCAAAGCCACATATCCGGTGCGCAGCGGGTGAGGATATTTTGAATTGCAAGTACTCTACATACTCTTTCTAAAGTAGCTACTCCTGTTCTTCCTCCTCGTGAAACCACCTAAACATCTCATTTTCATCATATTCAAGGACAACATTGAATCTGTTGCCCTAAAGTTCTATCTGTTCCATCAAAACAGAATTTATAAAATGAGCAAAGGGAAAAGTTTCTAGATATACAAGAACAAAAATGTAGAGCTGAAATAAATCAGAACTTATAAAATGAGCAACGGAGATCAAGAATTTTAAATTTTGGAAGAGACTGTGAAAACACTTGAAATCAGTTGTTGTCCATTGAAAATAAGAGAGATAGCTGTATAGAGAGACTAGATACGTACCAGTTTGCCTTTCCAAGCAACAATTAGACTAGTTCTGGATTAGATAAGGAGCCACAAGCTTCTCCAAGCAAAAGTGCTTTGGTTTGGATCTCAAAGGGAATCCATGCCAACATAACTACATCAAATTCTTGGGAAAGTGTTCATAACTTCCATGGAACTTGTGTAATTTAGCTGGAGAAATTTTACATTTTGCATCTTTCTAAACACATCCGTGCTGAGGACAAGAAACAAACTTGTTTGGTCAATTTGTACTTGTTCCCCCAAGAAAAACTCAGAAAGCCACTATTGAGATAGGAATGTAGGAGAAGAAATTGTTGAAAGAAGTGAAGCCTGCAGCGGTTGCAGGCGAACCATTGAATCAGTACAGACAACTTCTGTACTGATTCATGCATATACAGGGTAAGGCCACACAATTTTTCAGCATCATGCTTCCAAAATATTAAAAATAAATGAGAAAAGAAAGTAAAAGCATGAACATTTTAAGACACCTAAATACCATGAAGATAGGAAAACAGAACCAGTTACTCTTACACTAGTTTCTTTCAAAACTGTAAAAGCTTCCATGTGATGCCATATTCTTTGACATTTGGGTGATTCTTGACGAGCAATTTCCCTTCCCATGTCTCTTACGAGTTGATGCATTTATAAATTTTTATCATTTTATTTTAATAATTTTTACAAGACATCAATCAATGAGATAGTCCATCCTAAATCTTGCATCTATACCGAACCCATCAAGTGTCCTAACTGCATAATTCTCATCCATTCCATTGAAGAAATAAGCAATATCAAGGAATAAGTTCTTCTGATAATCATCATCAAGAGAGTTCTAACTTTTTGCAAGAACCTTTTGAACTTGACAATTTGGAATTACTTCCATTTCATGTAATGCGCTTTCCCATACTTTTCTGCTTTTACTAAAAAATGAAGAACCAATAGCACAAAGGGCTAATGGAAGTCCATTACAATGATGAACTATTCTCCAAGATTCCTCCATAAAATCTTCAACTAGGTAAGCTTGTCCACAGGCATGCCAACTCAAAAGATTGAGTGGTTTTTTGTTATCTAGAGGTTCATCTTTGCACTTGTTACACTCACCATCAGCTACAATCACAGCCTTATTTCTAGTTCTTACAATGATTTACTTCCTTGGTGAAGCCAATTTCGCATGCCAACTGTTGTAACCCATTTTTGGGTCCCCCCACAAAAATAAAATTATATAGCCGGATGAATTTAGAAAAATAATAAGAGGTGGGAGCGCTCAGAAAGAATCAGAAAAAAATTCATTGAGGAGGTTCAGAAATGCAAGGAGTGAAATTTTACAGTATATATTTGACTGAGGAGAGCCCTGTTGGAAGAGAAAATTTAATTTGAAGAGAAAAGGGCCAAAATTGGATGTTTATGGACTCAATTGGATTTTATTGAAGGTTTATTTGAATTGATAGAGGTTTTGATTGCAAGGAAAATTGAGTTTTAAGTCAATTTAGGCTTTAATTGGAAGAAATTAAAGTTCTGAGGTCAAATTATAATTTTTGAGAGTTGATTTGGTTAAATCAAGGGCTTAATTGCATAAATATTGAAGTTTAAGGGCCAATTAGGGACTTAATTGAAGAAATCCAAAACCAAGGACCACATTGGAAAAGGCGCGCAAGTATAGGGGCTGCAATTAACAAAATCCGGGGGCCAAATTGAAGAAATTGAAAGTTTAATGGTCAAGTAGGGATGAGATTGAACGAAACTGAAAGTCGGAGGACTAAATTTAGAATTGGCAAAGAAATCCCTATTTTTATCAAAAACGGCGCCGTTTTGCATTTAAAAAAAAAAAAAAACCAGTTACTGTTCATTTTCTTCCCCGCCAAGCTGCCCGAGTGGCCGACTTCCAGGCGTGTTTTCTGCCTCGTTTGGCCCCCAAATCCGACAAAAAATGCGCCAACATCTCCACCTGAAACCCCTTTATCCCGGAGAATGGTCCGGTCGGGTCGACAAATTTAGAAACGGCTCCGTTGAGTGGCTCTAAGTGGCCACCTCGGGCAGTTCACAGCCTTGAGCTGCCAAATTTGGCAGCTCGAGGTGCACACTTTGAACCAACGGTTTGGATTCCTCGAGTCGAATCAAGGGCTGAGACTTTTTCCCCATTGAAGACAAGATTACCCTCTTTCCAGCCCTATAAATAGGAGAAATTTTCATGCTCAAACGGTTGAGTGGAGTGAGCTCAAAATTGGCACAAAATAAGCTTTTCTTGCCCGGTTTTCCTGCAACCAGCCTTCTTTTTCTTTTTTGTCTCTTCCCCACAACAGCTGACCGAAACTCTCAGCCTCTCACCCCACCTAAACCAGCGCCGTTCCTTCCCTCTTTTGCCTGGCCAAAGACAAACCAGAAAACTCATCATCTTCCTCTCCTCTCTCCCAGCCGGCTGGACTTTCTTTTTCCCTCCAGCAGCCAGCAACAGGGGACAGCCCCTCTAGCCAAACCGGGGCAGCCCTCTTCCTTTCCTCTCATCCTCTTCACAGCTCCCCCACACAAGGCCACTTCCCCTCTGCCTCTCTCCCTCTCCAGCCGTTTCCAGCATTTTCTTCTTCCCTCAAACCAGCACCGTTTTCCTGCTCCTTCTCGCCCAAACACAACAAGCCTTCCCAGTCTGTCATCCGCCGAACACCAGCAGTGAAGGAAGACAAACCAGCACCGTAGCCTCCCTTCTTTTTTTTTTTCCTCTCCATCGTCTTCTCCTCCAAAAACAGAGACCGGCCACCCCCCTTTGCCCTCTGGTTTCTTCTTCTTCCAGCAGCAACCGAAGTAGCAGCTCCTTCCTCAGGCACACCAACAGCTCCAGCCGAGAGCTTGCCTTCTCCTCTGCAGAAATCTGCTCCTTCTTCCTCCACCGCAGCGCCGCCAGCGAAGCAGCCAGACCAGCACCGCCCCATCTCCTGCACGCCAGGTTACTCTTCTTCCCCTTCATTATTTGCGTTTCTTGCATTTTTTTTATCTCCTGCATGCAGAATGAATAGCATTCTGCATGCAGGAAGTGGGGAGGGAAAATAATTCCCCCCCCACCGTCAGTCATTTTGTTGGGCCAGAGGATTCTGGCCCTTGTTGTTGTTTTTTTAGGGCCAGACTGTTTCTGGCCAGCCATGTGTTTTGGGCCAGACTGATCCTGGCCCATCCCTGCTGTCTGGGCCAGGTCCGGCCCAGACGAAATTAGGAGACTTTGTTGGGCCGAGATCAGCCCAATCTCTTCTGGGCCGAGATCGGCCCAACCCTTTTTGGGCCCAGGCCGGCCCACCTAATATTATATATTATTTATTATAATGTTTTGCATATTATTTATATATAGATATCTATCAAAAAAAAAAATTCTGAAAAACCCTTGAAAAATATTGTTGATTTTCCTGCATATTTTCGTCAAAAAAGCTTCATATTGGTTTGTATTTTTATACCGTAAAGATACAAATCCGGTATTAAAATATCCGGTTTTCGTCAACAAAAAAAATGTTTTATAAAAAACAAATGTTTTGTTTTCATGCATACGGCCAATACCCTAACATTGCTTTTACGTTTTTTTTATCTAAAAAACAAATATTTGAAGTTTCAAAAATGTGTTTTCGCATGGATTTCTTAAACACAACAAAAATCATTTTTCTTGCATTTCTGGATTTTACAACATGTTTGTAAAACTCCAAAGGGTATTGGCCAATATTCCAAAAAATATAAAAATCTTATTTTGGGGGGAATTCATCTATTATTCACCACTAATGTTTGGATAAAGAAATCTCTAAAAGACGAATATCCAAAATATTATTGGGGATAATTTGTTATTATTCACCACTAATGTTTGGATAAAGAAATCCTTAAAGGACGAATATCCAAAATATTATTGGGGATAATTTGTTTTTATTCACTGTTAATATTTGGATAAAGAAACCCGGAGTGGTAAATATCCAAAATAATTTTCTAGGAATAATAAATCCGCACACATCCTTGAAAGAAGCCTTGATTATAATCGAGGACATTTCAAAAAAAAAAATTTACTCCACGGTTTGCGAGCCGTGAGGGTATAAAACACTAAGACAAAAATAGGTTTTCAAAGCACCCTAGATTTCGTTCATCAGAGCAGACTTATCCTAGGAAACTGATGAGATTAGAGAACATCAACACCATAACAGTTATAAGGCAAATCAAACACCAAGCAGCTTACCTTAGGTAGGGCGTACTAGGGGTGCTAAAACCTTCCCTTTACGCAACCAGTCCCTTGCCTTAGAATCTCTGAAAGACCAGTTAGGTTTCCTAGTGACCATAATACTAGGTGGCGACTCCCTTTTTCACAACAGAAAGACCCCAACATCAATCCCCGCTACGAAGGATGGGTCGCCGCGACGTCGAGCTCTCGGGAGGGTGCGACACCAACAATTGCATTGAATTGGTCCCATTTGCCCACATCATCAAGAACAATAAGATTTCTTCTGCAACATAATGCATCCTTAATATAATCCCTTCATCAACATCATGTATGTCATCAGCAGTCTTGTTTAGGATATCTGAAAGAAGTTGTCTCTGTAGGCAAACTACACCTTTGGATTCTTTTGACTATTTTCTAACATTTGATAGAAAGCTCCTACCTTCAAACTTATGAAACTGCTGGTTATAAACAATATTTGCTATGGTTGTCTTCCCTACTCCACCAATCCCATAGAGTATATCAAAGGCAGAATTGTGGGAGCCATATTCTTGCAACCATAAGTTGATATGTTTTACTAGAGGATCTCTTCCAATTAAATGTAAGGGGATATGAAATATTTTACGATCCAATGTCTTTGAGACCTTGTCGACAATAGATTAGACAAGCTGTGCCTTGTACCTACATCAAAAAGAAAAATGCAATATATGATAATTAGTAGTCTCTCTATAAAGTTTCAAAATCTTAGTATCTTGTTAAAAAGAAATTAAACCAGGCTGTGCGTCAACGATTGAAACCGAAAATGGAATAATGTAGAAATCATTGCTTTTTTCAAGTAACTAAGAACGAAAATATCAGAAAATGAGAAAAAAAAAAAGTTTCTTTTATTTTTATTTTTCTTTAATGTTCACTGAGTTGGGAGTGGTGCAATTTTTTCTAAATTGGAGAGGTAATATCAGTCATTGTCTAAATGCTTTACTACAAACCTGAAAAAATTAAGAGTTCACTACCAGCATTCTAGTCTTATGCTATGTGTAATTTCATTTAGAAATACAACTTACCCATCTCCTAAAACCATTCCTCCTAAATCTGCAATTTTCTTTAGAGCAATCCTCCACCAATTCACTCGCTCCATCTCCTCCTTGAAACGCTTTTCATGATCCAATGATGCTACAACGACTTCAGATGGATCCACATCATAGAATACTGGGAAAACTATGCAGTCAGCATTCCTTTTACACTCCATGATCATTACAAGTTCATCGAAGCACCTCCTCGATGAAGCATAATCCAACAATTATTTTTCTGATTGTTATTTGTTTTATTTCTCATTATTTTTTGATTGATTATTTTTTAATTTTATCCTTTGACATTTTATTGATTGGGGATTTGATTTCTTTATTTTTGTAGGTTTACCTTCTATGAGATTGGTTATAGTCTCATAATTTAGACTACAAGTTTTGAAGATTAGGTTGAGTTCATTTTATTTTTTTAGGTCATTTTTAAAAATTGATATTTTTTTTAAAATCATGTTTCAACATTGGGTTGGTTAGGGGTTGAATTTCATGATTTTTTTTTTTTTTTTTTTTTGGTTATTTCAATCTCATATCTTGAGTCGTAATTTAGTGGGTTAACACATGTCCTTTTGTTTTTCCATTGTTTTTTTAGATTGGATTGTTTTTCTCGGTTTTGCCCTTCAACATTGCATTATCTGAGATTTGAGCTTTTTTGTTTTATTCATTTTTTTTCTACAAGGTTATTCTGGTCTCATGATTAGGTTATGTATTTGGCTAACTGACTTGGGTGGAGTCAAGTCATTTTTTTTGTTCTTTTTTAATTTGATTTTTTTTAATTGTGTCCTTTAACATTTGATTGCTTAGAATTAAGATTCATATTTTTTTTATAAGGTTGTCACATTCTCATTTGATTTTTTTGCTTCGTTATCAAATACTATGAGGATATATTTCTGTACTATTGACAAGCGTTCTTTTTTTTAGTTGATCATTGTGAATTTTTTTTTGTTCGATTTGTTTATTGCTGTTGTCTATTTTTTTTAATTATATTATTAAATTAATTATATTTATTGAACTAAGGCAACTTAACAACCTACGTCTTTAATTATTTTTATTAAAAAAAAAACACTATCATCACCTCAACATCTTTTTTACATTGAAAAAAACTTTGCCCTACTAGTAATACAGTTCAGGTAAATAATCTAGTTACAGCTAATCACGTGGCCACAAAGCCCCACTGGGATTCATATTCCATAAGATTGCTCCAATATTCATTCGATGGTGTGTGGTAGGCTAGACATGTGAAGCCCATTAATTGATTCTGTCCATATTATTTATGCTAACCCGACCCGGTTGTGCTTTTTGAAGGTCCACCAGGCTTGTTCCCCTGTTCAGATCTTAGCAAAAAAATAGAGTGATCGATCTACATGAGCAATTTTGTTTGTTGCGTTAGCCATGTTTCTTATTTGTCATGCTGTAAGGGGCATTGGAAACCTTTTTATACACATGAATTAAACGCTTCAGGATGAGGAAAGTTTCATAGCTTGTGGATTTGATTGATTCCCAATGGAGAAAGAAAATCACTCAGAATTTGTTTCTGTACGAGTCAATACGGAAAAGACATGCCTGTTGCTTATGGAGAAAGTGAACGATTGTTGGGAAAAGTTTTCTCACTTGCAAGAGATAACTTGGAGGCCATCGTGCAAGAGATAAACCCACTCAAGTCTAAGAATCAGAACATAAAAAAATACTATAACATATAGATAAATATGGCTAGAAACTAGCTGATAACAATTTCCTCCCTTTCTGTTGGCTACGATCCTATCCCTATGTATATGAATATGGAAAATAATCATGTCCATTTAAACTCTGATTCAGATGAAGCTTCTCCACATTCTGATTCAGACATCAACTGGTGGATTGTCACAGACACATCAAGTTAAAGAAGAGCAATGTTCCTATTCGATTGATTTGGAATTGAAATTGCATGAAGAAGACATCGGGAAAGATTTGTTGCACAGAGAATCTGATGATGGCCTTCTTAACTACTTGGATGAGGCAAAATATGATTTGGTTTGTGAGGGTGGTGTTATATTTACACATGGCTAAGGATGATCCCAAAGTCTTCGCTGTGGTTAAGACTGTTGAAGATGGTAGCTGGACACTGAGTCACAAATCAAATTGGCCTGCTTCATACAAAAAATGATGCAAATTCATAGCTGAACACTGAGTACACTGAGTGCCAAATTATTTTAGGTTTAAAAAAGCTTTCAATATGACACCAAATCTATAAAAAAAATCAACTCAACCCATCTTTATTTTCACATTTAATTTCTTTTCAAAAAAACACATAATAATTTCGTTATCAAAATCATAACGGTCACTGCAATAATAATTTCTAAAAATATGAGAAGCTATTTCTGCTTTCGTTACATGTACATCATCACTAGTGTTTGATGAGCTGCTATCATCATCAGTTCCTTCCTCTTCATGCAGCATTCGTACACCAACCCTCTTTATCTGAACAACCGGATCATCTGTAAACAATGAAACACTGAATTCATCAACGCAGGATCATTGGACCCAAATTTCCAATAGCTTAGCCATAACAATTCAGATTTTTCAGCTGAAAATTCTATCGGAAAAATCGAGGGGTAAAAAACCCAGACTCTACCCTTGGTATTGTCCCTGATTTCAAGATAAACATGAAGATACGGATTGGATACTGGCGTTGCAGAAAACCATGTGAATAGATTAAAGCCACATATCCGGTGTGTACCAGGTGAGGATATTTTGAATGACAACTGCTCTTCAAACTCTTTCTGAATTAGCCCTTCCTGTTGGGGTTTCCGGCTCCCCCATGCGCGGACCGGGGGTGTTCTGATATTTGCTCATAGGAGGGTAAAGCACACTGACACAATATTTAACGTGGTTCGGCAAAACCGCCTACATCCACGGGAGAGAGTCCATATTATTTAGAGATAGAGAAAGGATACAATAAATACATGGAGGAGGATCACTCAACTCCCAGCTCACACACCCTGCTGTATATGGCAGCAGGGCTGCTGCCCATGGCAGCAGCTCCTCTTTCTCTCTTCTTCTCGTCACTTCACTCTCACACACTCTCACTGATTTGCTCTCAAATAATTATGCCTCTTTTATAGGCAAATATGGTCAACATTGGTGGGACAAGGAAGCCTTAAAACATGGCATGAATTGTGGCACAATTCATGCTTCCACTTGCTTAGTGGTGGGGTATTGCCACAAATGGCAATATCCTAACAATCACCCCCTTTGCCATTTGTGTGGGCAATTGTCCTCTTGCTTCTTCAGCACAAGCTTGCATTCTGCAGCTCTTCCAAGCTTCCATTCTGAGAGCGTCTTCAACACAACATTCCTCTTCGAGCGTATCAATCATGCTCGGTCCGGAATGATTTTTCAAGCCTTACACCAAGGCTTATAACACCCCCTCAAACGAATATTCCCAAGTGCGACAATCATTGAGTATTTCAATGTGATCACAAGCTCACCACTCTTCCAAGAGTCTACTCATCCAGGAGTTGCGCCTGCCCTCTGTTCCACCCTAGGAACCACGCCTTACTTCTCCGTGAGTCTCTCGCTCTTAGTCGTAAGAGTCCAGGTAGCTCTCCACCTTTAACCATGGGGGCAGCCCATAAAGGTTGATCCATATCTGTCTTCATACTCTGAGTATTACAATGCCATTACCGAGCTCACCACCTTGACAAGAGTCAACTCGTTCTCGGAACCTGCGCATGCCCTTCTGCTTCTTCATAGCAGCCGCGTCTTAATGCTCCACAAGTCACACACTTATTGTCCAAGGCAAATGTCTTCTAGCTCATTGATCTTTAACATGGGGGCAATATCCATGAAAGTCAATCCTGCATTTGTCTTCATACTCATCATAGCCACTTCATTGGCTATACATCTGTCCACTCATATCCAGCCATTACATTGGCTCTGGGGCGTTCTGAACTGGGCTCATATCATGGCCCACACACCTTCTCCTTAGGTGTCTCCGCTCGTCACCATACGGCGGTCTGAATTGGGGCTTCTATCAAAGCCCTCACACCTTCTCCTCAGGTGTCTCCGCTCGTCGTCATGCGGCGGTCTGAATTGGGGCTCCTCTAATGGCCCTCACACCTTCTCTAAGGTGTCTTCGCCTGTTGTCATGGGGCGGTCTGATCTGGGCTCCTATCATGGCCCTCACACACCTTCCATCTAAGGTGTCTTCACCTTTCATAGGTGGCCGCATCCTCCTTCAGCTGAGATGCTTCAAAGTGGCTCCAAAAGTCTCTACCACCATGTGCACTTATGGGAGAGATTACTGCCACTGACTACATAGAAAGAGAAAGTTGAGGTATACTCCTCGCAATCCTCCACCTCGATTTCTATGTTTGGAGCTTCTACGCCTTTCTGCTTGACAGCTCCACCTACACCAACTCTCTTTGGTGTCTTCGCCTTTCATCATAGGCGGTCGCCTTTTATCACAGGCGTTTGCACCCCCTCAATTAGGTGCCTCTGCAACAGCTCTCTTTCCATCCTTGCATGTATTGGAAAGGTCTTCGCATGTTGTCTTCATTAAGAGCACAAGAGACTTCCTGTTGTACAAACTTTAACAGTCTCTGCTCTGAGCTTCATCTGGGAACTCTTCTTCTCCTTGCACCTGTTGTCTCATTACAGTACCTCGTTGGATCTTACGGGTACTCATGCACAATCTCCGTGTGCCCTCGTGCAATTTCTGTTCTCCAGATTTTCCCCCTATTCCTTGCTTATGTTTGACAGCAGCTCATCCTGTCACCACATCTATCCAAGTCAAATAGGGTGCCAATCTTTATCTCCTTGTTGTATTCCTCTTCCATTATCAGGGTCTTCATCAATTCTCCCCTCGAGAAATCACAGTCACCGAATCTAACTTTTTTGAAGAAATCACCACTTCATCAGATCCTTGATCATACGGAACCCAACTGTTCCCTTGTGCCATCATCCTGCTAGTCTTCAACTGTTTCATTACAAACTGCTATATATACGAAAATAGTACCGTATGGATAATCCTTCCACTAAGCAAGTTCCCAGGAAAGATTGGAGGGGTCACTCTGGTCCCGCTTAAAACCCAATGTCCTAGACAGAACTTCTCAGGCCATATCTATCCATCGTACTGTCTTTCCGTATATACAACCATTTGCTAGCTTTGATGCGGCTTTCCTTTACAAGTGATCTGGAATATACTAGTTTAATACATGATTTCTCAACATCTGGCGAGACTACCAGTTCTTAGATTCGTTAAGATTGGTCTTCATCAATTTTCACTCAACACCTCTAATTGTCCACTTGATCGGGTGTCCAGAGTGTCCCAATTTTACCTTCCCTCAAGGCAATTCAAATCTCCCCACTTAGCAGTTCAACACATGTAATTGGGTAAACATGTGCACCTTCTTCTTCTTCATCTCCATCGACCACCATGATGATCTTCAGATGCCTCCTGATCGGGCAATCTCTTTTGTTAATTCACCACCGCCATTTTTGGTCTCAAATCTCAATGATCGGACCGTACCATTGCATCCGTAATGATCAAATTAGCTGGAAACAAGTCTGAAATCATCCAAATCGCACTTCAGACGGCTAAGATTTGATCAAAACAATTCTGGCCTCATCAACGGCTCAGATTCAATCTTGGATCCGGTTGCACATAGGATCAGCTACACTGGATCCTATCCCTCGGCTCGCGGCTCGGTTCGGCTTCAAAACGGCTCGGCTCAACTCGGCTCGGTGCGGCTCGGCTCGAGGCTGGTGACGTGGCATGTGGGTCCCACTGTGCTGACGTGTTAGCTGACTGGACGCTGACATGGTATGCCAACTGTGCATGCTGGCGTCATGCTTACGTCATGATGACGTCATCCTTATCCGGGTCTTGCACGTGGGTCGGGTCGTCTGGTATTCGGGTCGGGTCAGCTCATCCGGGTGAAGAAGACGCGTGGCGCGCGTCTGTGCGCGTGGGCACTGTCCTCGCCGGCGCGTGAGGACGTTTCCGACGTCCGATTTAGACGCGGTTTTCAACAGTGGCTTCGTCTCTTCCTCCTCTACACAGTGGTATGGTCAAAACACAATTTTGAAAACTTTCATTTTTGAGCAAAATCAAACACCCCTTTAAACCATCAGCTCTGATACCAATTGTTGGGGTTTCCGGCTCTCCCCAACAAAATTAGTGATAAATCTAATTTTAAAAAATTAATATCATTGTTAATGAAAATAGTAATAATAATTTTCAATAGTATTATTATTACTATTGGTATCAGAGCTGATGGTATAGTTTGTAGGAATTTGAGCAAAACAAAGGATGCTTTAGATTCCATTAGCCTTGATAACATTAACCTAACTTTATATTTAAAATATTTGTGTTAAAACATTTTACTTTCATAATATTTTGATATTTTGTTTAAGTTAAATTACTTTAAGTTAAAGATCTATTTAATCTTGACTATTTAGAAATATTTTAAATTTTAAAATTATATTTGTTTGGCATTGTGTTTGTATTGCATAATTTATATATATATATATATAAACAATACAACCCCGAAACGGCACGTCAAAACACTCTGAAACTGAAACATTTTATTCTAATTAAAAAAACAAAATACCAACCAAAACAGAATTGACAACCTTGCTCTTAAGTTGTGGCTGCTGTTCTGTATCAGTAATCTAATTGGGTTCTGCTCCAAACTTTTAAGACAACCCTTCAAGTCTATGTGGCACAATATTATAAATAAAATATTTTATTATATAGGAATGCGAGGTATAGTTACCAAAAGGGACATCAGACACCCGCATAATCCAACTCATCCACTCTCGCTGTGCGCCTGCTCTGGCCGTATCTCTATCCTCTCGCATCCAAAACCAGCATCAACACCACCCACCAATAAGAAAAAGGCACGTGGAGGATCATGACTCTGAATCAGCTACTGGGTCGGCTACCGACTGGTGTTCCGTTTTGAGCCATTGAGGATTGCTGTGGAGTGGAGGGACATTGAAGCTGCACAATGTTTGGTGTCTTCGGCTATAAAGTGTGGGTTTAGGGAATCAGGGATTACAAGTGCTGATGGCAAGAGGTTTATTGAGTGGGGGTTCTATAAGAATGGAGGTTCCATGGTGTGATAGTAATAGGATTCTGTTGTCAAAAGAGTATATGAGGTTTTCCGTTGACTTGGCTCATCGGAAAATTGGAAGATAACTCGAACGTTTTTTAGTTGTTTAAGAGAAAACATCAAATGGGTTTGTGGAGTTCAGAGTCTTGGAAAATGGTGAGCAGCAACAAGGGGATGATGATCTGCTGGAGAGAACAGCAAATGGGGATGGTAATTGATAAGCTAGTAAGAATTGTTACAAATATGAACAAGAAGCGAACAGAATTAGAGAAAGATGTTGCAATGCAGAGGAAGAAGAAAATGTTTCTGTGTATTATTCTCTGCTTACGTTCCCAGCACTGTTACATTCATTTTATATCAACAGAAGGTGAGAAGCTTGGTTACGTATTCTACTCAACAATAACAGAATTCAGTAACTGTCTAACCATATTAACAAACTTGCTAACCATTATATTCTCTATTCTCTTTGACAGGTGGTTGAAGCAAATGTGGCTGAAGCAGAGCCTTTGATATCTTGACAATCCCCCGCAATCATATGCTTGGAGGAACCAAGCATAAGATTGGAACAGTGACGCCGAAATAAAAGAGTGGACAGACCTTTAGTTAGTATATCAGCAAACTGATCTGCAGAAGAATATGCTATTGAAGCCATAGAATCTGGAAACATGGACCCTGCGAGTATACTTGAGCAGATTAAGCTTCAAATTGCTAATGTTAAGGAGGAATCTTTTAGCAGGAAAGAAATACTTGAAAGGGTTGAGAAATGGTTGACTGCATGTGAAGAGGAGAGTTGGCTTGAGGAATATAACAGGGATGACAATCGATACAATGCTGGGAGAGATGCTCATCTAACTCTCAAGCGTGCTGAGAAAGCTCGCAATTTGGTTAATAAAATGCCAGGTATGGTGGAGGCTTTGGCTTCCAAAACCATGACATGGGAAATCGAGAGAGACACTGAATTCTTATATGATGGTATCTGCCTTCTTTCTATGCTTGAAGAGTACACCATATTACGCCAGGAGAAACAGGAAGAAAGACGAAGTTAGCGGGATCAGAAGGAACATTTTTAGAGTGCAAGAGATAGAAAAGAAGAGAATCAAAGATTGAGAAGGAAGAATTTTGCAGGAAGTTGAAGATTTGAAGAAGAATTTTTTTTCAGTTTGATATTAGAAGCTTTGAAGTTGAGAAGTAGTCACCATTTTTTAGAGTTCAAGAGACAGAGAGGAAGATAATCACAGATTTGAGAAGAGAGTTGAAGAAGAATTTTTTTTTTTCAATTTGACAATATATCAAACAGATGATAGGTAGATTGATTATTATGAAAGAATTGGTTTACTAAGGCAATAATAATGCCAGAAACAGAGATTAGCAAGATATTAGAAGCAAAGAAATCACAAGATCACAAGATATTAACAATCCTAAGCTCTGATATCATGATAAGCTAGTAAGAATTGTTACAAAGATGAACAAGAAGCGAACAGAATTAGAGAAAGATGTTGCAATGCAAAGGAAGAAGAAAATGTTTCTGTGTATTATTCTCTGCTTACGTTCCTAGCACTGTTACATTCATTTTATATCAACAGAAGGTGAGAAGCTTGGTTACGTATTCTACTCAACAATAACAGAATTCAGTAACTATGTAACCATATTAACAAACTTGCTAACCATTATATTCTCTATTCTCTTTGACAGGTGGCTGAAGCAAAGGTGGTTGAAGCAGAGCCTTCGATATCTTGACAGTAATGTCCTCATTGATAATTTTCATTAATTTGCAGAGCTCTATTCTGGATGTTACTTTA
Organism: Populus trichocarpa; assembly: GCF_000002775.5. Lineage (NCBI taxonomy): Eukaryota > Viridiplantae > Streptophyta > Magnoliopsida > Malpighiales > Salicaceae > Populus > Populus trichocarpa. The sequence continues at coordinate 27,438,611 of NC_037290.2, forward strand.
GTTGTCTTGAGGTAGTGTCATCTTGCATAATATCTGTTGACTTTGTACTTTTTGATGCTTTATGTAATACTTCCTCTGTTCCTCCTTTCGCTTTCTTTACTCTGACTGTTTCTTTCCTTTGCAGAACATCTACTGGGTTGGGCAAATCAACAGAGCATGCCAAGATATAGCTCCAACAGCCAACCATTAAAAAGTCCAAGTGGTTAGAACTTTGTGGCTTTCGCATCTCCTAGAACAACTGTTGCTGTCAAAAACCAGGGAAATGAAAACACATTCCAAGATCCTCATAATGTTGATCCTCATATGTTTAAGGTCATGGGTAACAGTGCAGTGCTGGTATATGAAAACTGATTCAATTGCATCTATCATTAATCGAAATCATGAACAAATTGCGTCTTTTGATTCAGGATAATGAGACTTTCAAACCAAGATCTCAAAGTAACTGTTTTTTTATGAAAAGAAAGAGTCTCATAGGCAGTCAAAGTTGTTGGCTGCTATAGAAAGTTTTACGATTTCCACTTTTGTTATTTAATTTTAATTCTATTTTTTAATTTGATAATTTACAATAAAAATATCTATATTAATTTATTATGAAAATTTAATAAAATCAATTCAATTTTTAATTAAAATAAAATATATTCAAATTATAAAATCCTCTTAGTCAAACATGCTTAATTATTTTTCATTACAAGTAAACTTGTTTCGAGAGGGTATACATAGAAACAAAAAAAAATTACTAATCAAATTTTATCATGTGTTATTTTTATTTTATTTTATTGGTTACATAAAAAGATGAAATAAAATAGATAAAATAACATTTAAAAAAAAAGGACATTTATATATATTTTGATCAATAGAAGGTTAACATATAAAATAAGAAATTTAATATGTCTTATTATAAATACAAATTAATAAAAAAAATATCATATTACATTTTTTAATATGAAAGCTCTTACAAATATTTATAAATAAAATATCTCATGCTAGAGAAAGAAAGGAGGAAGATTACTAGAGATACAAAACTATTTTCATGATAAGCTTTTCAAGAAAAAAGAAAAAACTATTGAAATCTAAAAAAGCAAACCTTTACTGAATGAAGCCTAAAATAATTCAAGTTGGCTATTCTTTGCAAAATTCCAATAAGTGAAATTGCGAGCACTGTGTTTATCTGTGAAACCACAATAATAATTTCTAAAAATACGAGAAGCTATTTCTACTTTGGCTACGTGTGCATCATCATCATCATCATCGCTGCTGTTGTGGGCATTGATAACTTCATCCTTTGATTGGATATCATCATCATCTCCTTCCTCTTCATGCAACCATTGTACACCAATCGTCCTTATCTGGATAGGTGGACCAAGTGGACGCACTGAAATACTCACGTCATCACCATTATCAAGAGCGTGTTTAGCAATGTGGTAGTGATTGTTTTTCAAATAGCTTTTCGTACCGAAATACATGCTAATGATGTTTTTTTATTTTTTAAAAATTATTTTTGACATCAGCATATCAAAACGATCCAAAAAATACAAACCGTACGTAATTTTAGCAATAATAAAAAATTTAAAATTTGATCAAACACAGCTTCAACCGCAGAGCCAAACAGGCTCCAAATGTAAGACCACGGCACCGTAATTTCCAGTGGCTTACCGTTTGGATTTCACGAACCCCACGCTTGTAACTCAAAGGGCAGAGATAGGCAAGACAATGCATAGCCACATATCCGGTGCGTACCAGGTGAGTTAGGACCCTTTTTAAAAAAAAAAAATTGGTGAAATCATTTATCACGCGTTTACTAGGGCCAGTAATTCTTGTTATAATTACCAATAGGGACATTAGAGACACACACAGCACATGATCCCTTTCATCAACTCACTCGCTTCTTCTTTACCGATCATTAATCAAAATCATGAACAATTGCATCTTTTGATTCAGGATAACGAGATTTTCGAACCAAAATCTCAAAATAACTAATTTTTTATGAAAAGAAAGAGTCTCAAAGTTGTAAGCTACTACAGAAAATTTTAGGATTTTCATTTTGGTTATTGAATTTTAATTTTATCTATTTATCTTTGAATTTGATAATTTTCAATCAAAATTAATTTTTAAATTTTTAATTTTGATAATAAAATAATATTATGTGATTTTTTAAAAAAATATAAGAGCTCAAAAAAAAAAAAGATCACTAGAGATACAAAACTCTTTTCATGATTTTGTTTTTTAAAAAAATTCTCTCAAAAGCTTTCAAGCTTTTTTTTATTTTTTTTATGCTTGAAATCCAAAAACACAGAACTCTACTGAATGAATCCTAAATTAATTCAAGTTCAAGACCTTTCTTTGCAAAAAACCACCAAGCCAAATCGCCCCCATTAAATTCTACACGGAAAGCACAGTAATAATTTCTAAAAATACGAGAAGCTATTTCTACTTTGGCTACGTGTGCTGCATCATCATCATCATCGCTACTGTTGGGGGCATTGATAACTCCATCCTTTGATTGGATATCATCATCCTTCCCTTCCTCTTCATGCAACCATTGTACACCAACCGTCCTTATTAGGATAGCTGACGTGACAACCACTGAAATTGTCACGTCATCACCATTATCAAATGTAGGATCATCGCCCCCTAATTTCCAGTGGCATAGCGATTGGATTTCACAAACCTCATCCTCGAAACGCATATATAAGACACGGGCTTGACGACGCAAGGACTGGCCACTGGTATTGTTTCTGATTTCAATACCAAGTTTTTCATAGCTACTGTACCCTGACATCATACAAAACCTTGTGAACAAATTAAAGCCACATATCCGGTGCACAGGAGGTGAGGATATTTTGAATGAAAAGTTATCTGTAAACTCATTCTGAATTAGCCATTTATCCTCTTCTTTCTCCTCATAAAACTCCCTTAACTCCTCATCTTCATCAAATCCATATGCGACAACGTTGAATATGCCATCTATAACTGTTATCTGTACCACCAAAACAATGTCTATAAAATGAGCAATAGAAAAATATTCAAATGTAGATTTCAAAGACAATAAAATGGGTGAGGGAGGACCTGAAATCTCGATGGCTGTATTTGAGCACTAACCATTTCCATGATTCTGAACATGTGTGAGTCAAACTTTTGGATTAATTCTAGCTTTATCCGATCTTGGAACTTGACTAATTGATCACAACCATCTGCTTTAGTCCAAGGGTTTAGAGTTCGAACTTTTTGCAGTGAATTGCAAAAGGACACATCTAACAAATCCAAATGGGATGGAAGCTTTGGGAGTGCCTGAAGCATTTTGCAATTTCTTAAATATAGGGCTCTGAGTAGACCAAGATCCTTGATGCTTTCTGGAAGAAAACGAATTGGAGTTCCACTTAAATCTAGAGTCTCCAAGAAGCGTGGCAGTGAAAACAAGGTAAATCTCAACATTTTCCTCGTTGAAAACCTAGAGGGAAAGAATAGCTTCAATGGAAGAGATGAAATGAATGATGTACTTGCAACAATTCCATCACTTTGAAGCAACTTGCTCCCCTGATGATGCTCTAGCTCCATATTCAGGCTGTTAAGATTTGAGCAACCATCTAAAACCAGCTCTTGAAGTGAATTCAATCTACTCATTTCTTCTGGAAGCTCCATAAGACTTGTACAATTTCTTAGATTTAAGATCAACAATCTTTGTAAATCACCAATAGATTCGTGAATTTGAACCAAACGGATGCAGTCTTCAAGTATTAGCTTTTCAAGGGCTGGGAGACCCGAGAAGTCTGGGGTTCTAATGAGATCACGAGAATGACGGAGATCAAGAATTTTCAATTTTGAAAGAAACTGTGAAAATACATGAATTTAGTTGTTATCAATTGAAAACGAGAGAGATAGCTATAGAGAGACTTGATACATACCGGTGTGCCCTTCCAAGCATCAACTAGACAACTTCTGGATAGATCAAGAACCACCAGCTTCTCCAAGCATATGTGATTTGGTATGGATCTCCAAGACAATCGATGCCAACATAACCATATCAAATTCTTGGGAAAGTGCTCAAAACTTCCATGAAAATTAGTGTAGTTTAGTTGGAGAAATTTTACATCTGGCATCTTTCTAAAAGCATCCGTGCTGAGGATGGGAAACAAACTTGTTTGGCCAGTTTGTAATTTTCCCCCATCGGAAAAATCGGAAAGCCATTGTTGAAAGAAGTTAAGCCTGCGGCGCTTGCGACAAACCATTGAATCAGTACAGACAACTTCTGCATAATGATCTTCCATTAATGCATGCATATCAATGGTAAGGCCGCGTAATTTTTGAGCATCCTGCATAATAATATTAAAAGTACATGAGAAAGGAAAGTAGATGAATGAATATGTCAAGGCACCACAAACCATTTAAGTAGACATTTAAAAAAATTCAACTACTTACAGTAGTTCCTTTCAAAACTGTAAAAGCATCCCCATGATGCCATATTCTTTGACATTTGGGTGATTCTTGACGAGCAATTTCCCTACCCATGTCTCTTACTAGTTGATGCATCCACAACCTTTGATCACTGTTGATTTCAACAAGACATCTATCGATGAGATTGTCAATCCCAAATCTTGCACCTTTATCGAGCCCATCCAGTATCCTAACTGCATCATCCACATCCATTCCATTGAAGAAACATGCGATATCAAGGAATAAGTTCTTCGGATAATCACCATCAAGAAAGTCGTAACTTATTCGAAGAACCTTTTGAACTTCAAAATTAGGAATCACTTCCATTTGTTGTAATGCGCTTTCCCATATCTCTCTTTCTTTTCCAGACAATGAAGAACCAATAACTCCAAGAGCTAATGGAAGTCCATTACAATGATGTACTATTCTCCAAGAGTCTTCTACAAAACCATCAACAGGGTCAGCTTGTCCAAAGGCATTCCAACTGAAAAGCTCAAGTGATTTTTCATCATCTAGCGGTTCAACTTTGCACCGGACCCCCTCAATATCATTAGCTGAAAACAAAGCCTTATTTCTGGTTGTTACAATGATTTTACTTCCTTTACAAAGCCAAATTTGCATGCCAATGATTTTATTGAATTGGTCCCTTTTGTCCACATCATCTAGAACAATACGAGTTCTTCTACAACATAATGCACCCTTAATCTTCAAAATTCCTTCATCAGGATCATTTATCTCAACAGTCTTGTTTAGGATGTCGAAAAGAAGTTGCCTCTGTAGGCAAACTATATCCTTTGACCTAAAATTTGATAGAAAGCTCTTTCCTTCAAATTTATGAAAGTTCTGGTTAAAAACACTCTTAGCTATGGTCGTCTTTCCAACTCCACCAATTCCATAGAGTAAAGCAATGGCAGCACCATGGGATCTGTCGCACCCTCCCGAGAGCTCGACGTCGCGGCGACACTTCCTCCGTAGTGGGGATTCGATGTTGGGGTCTTTCTGTTGTGAAAAAGGGAGTCGCCACCTAGTATTATGGTCACTAGGAAACCTAACTGGTCTTTCAGAGATTCTAAGGCAAGGGACTGGTTGCGTAAAGGGAAGGTTTTAGCACCCCTAGTACGCCCTACCTAAGGTAAGCTGCTTGGTGTTTGATTTGCCTTATAAATGTTATGGTGTTGATGTTCTCTAATCCCATCAGTTTCCTAGGATAAGTCTGCTCTGATGAACGAAATCTAGGGTGCTTTAAAAACCTATTTTTTCGTCTCGTAAACCGTGGAGTAAAAAATTGATTGAAATGTCCTCGATTATAATCAAGGCTTCTTTCAAGGATTTGTGCGGATTTATTATTCCTAGAAAATTATTTTGGATATTTACCACTCCGGGTTTCTTTATCCAAATATTAACAGTGAATAATAACAAATTATTCCCAATAATATTTTGGATATTCGTCCTTTAAGGATTTCTTTATCCAAACATTAGCGGTGAATAATAGATGAATTCCCCCGAAATAAGATTTTTATATTTTTTGGAATATTGGCCAATACCCTTTGGAGTTTTACAAACATGTTGTAAAATCCAGAAATGCAAGAAAAATGATTTTTGTTGTGTTAAGAAATCCATGCGAAAACACATTTTCAAAGCTTCAAATATTTGTTTTTTATATAAAAAAAAAAAACATAAAAACAATGTTAGGGTATTGGCCGTATGCAGGAAAACAAAACATTTTTTATTTTATATTTTTTTTGATGTCTCGACGAAAACCGGGTATTTTCATACCGGACTTGTATCTTTATAGTACAAAAATACAACCTTGCAGAAAATCACAGATTTTTTAAATACATCTTTGAAGAAAACTTTTTGAATGGACCAGACCCGGCCCAAAAGGAAAATGGGCCGAAATCAGCCCAAAAATAAAATGGGCCTACTTTCTACAGGGCTGGACTCAGCCCAGCCCAAACCACATGACTGGGTACTGTTCACTGTACAGTAACCGTGTCACTGTTCCTCTGCACAGTAACACGTTAATTAATTTTCCAGTTACTGTGCACATGCACAGTAACCGGGTAATTATTATTCTCACATTAACAAAGCAAACTGCATGCAAAAGACCACGTTACTGTTCAAGTGAATTAAATTTCACTTGAACAGTGCAAACACAAAGCAAAAAAATTACACAGTGCGGGAGGTTACAGTTCAATCAAAGTTGGCGGATTAACTGTTCAAGTGAATTAATTCACTTGAACAGTGCGGTGAAATGCAGGCAAAGAGAACCTGTTACTGTTCAAGTGAATTAAAACTCACTTGAACAGTGTAAATGCAAAGAAAACCAATGCGCACACAAGGTGAAGAGAACAAACCTGGAGATGAAGAAGCTGTCTGCGTTCGTCCGTTCCCAGTCTTTCCCTCCTATCCTATGTTGGCGTCGGTTTCCCTGTTTTTTCCTTTCCTCTACGTCTTTGTCACTCTCTCTCCTCGGTTTTCTGCTCTTTCTTCTCCTCTATTCTGCAAGTGTTATGTAAAAAAATGAAAGCAAAGCCCGAAAGAGATGATGAGCTGGTGCGGTTGGTGGTGTTGCTGCCACTGCTCTTCCTCCTCTGGTGTGGCTGTTGGGATGAAGGAATGATGAGCTGGTGCGGTTGGTGGTGTTGCTGCCACTGCTCTTCCTCCTCTCTGGTGTTGCTGCGGCTGCCTTTCCTCCTGGTGGTGCTGCTGCTGCTGGGATGGAGGAGATGATGAGGTCGTTGGCAGCGCTGGTGCGGCTCCTGGTGTTGCTGCTGCTGCTCTTCTCCTGGTGCTGCTGGACCGAAGGAAATGGTGAGCTGACGATGGCGCTGCGGAATGGATGTTCTCCCCTCTGTATTCTCTTGCTCTTTCTCCGTTTTCCTGTTGGCTGCTGCTTTACCTAATACCTGCTCCTGGTCTGCTGGCGAAACTGGTTTTCTTCAGTCCTCACTGTCTGCGTTCGCCTTCTGCTCTCTTGCGTCTTTGTTTTGCTTCCGTTTCTCTTCTCTCCCTCTCTCCTCCGTTCTGTTTTCCTTTCTCACAGTAACGAAAGGATGAAGGAGAAAAAAAACTCACTCTGTTCTCGTGTTGCTGGAAGGGAAGGAGGGCTTCTGCTGATTCGGCTACTGCGGCTGAGACAAGGTGCAGCTTCGGCTGGTTCTGCTACTGAAGCTGAGGAAGGATATGGCTGCGGAGGAGGTTACAGCTGGGCGAGTGGCTTGCCATGGTTCAGCACAGGTGGTGCTGCTAGCTGCTCTTCCTCCTGGCGTTGCTGCTGGGCTGAAGGAGAGGATGAGCTGACGATGGCGCTGCGGCTGCTGGCTGGTCCTTCTGTGGTTTCTTCGGTTTATCTTCTCTCCTTCTGCTCGTCCCTGTTGTATTCTTCCTCATCCATTTGGTCTCTGTCTTCTTCCCCGTGCTTCCCGTCTTGGCTCTGCTGAGAAGAAAATGGTTGCTGCTGCTGTGGAGTTCGGGGAAGGCTGGTCTTAAGAGAAGCTGCTGGACCGTGGGGGAGAATCTGGTGGTGTTGGGAGGAAGCCGACGATGCCTCACAGTGGTCAGGAAGGTGGCGGTGTGCTTCCAAACGGTGGAGGGAGAGAGCAGAGAGAGAGGTTACCGTCCTCTCTTCCCCTCTGTTTTCCTCCTTTAACTCCTTTTCTTTCGTTCAAAACTTTCCCCCCCCTTCAGTTTTCCAGCCCTCTCTCCCATTTTCAAAAACTCTTCCCCCCTCTTCTTTTCAAAAACTCTCTCCCCTCCCTTTTGCAGCTGCGTCAAAGGGGAGCGGGGCAGCAGCATGCGCATGGGAAGCAGGGGACACCAAGCCAGGGCAGCCTGCGCTGCTCCCATGCGCCTGCGCTGCTCCCATGCGCCTGCGCTGCTCCCCACTCCTGATGGTCTCGGGCAACGGCATGCACATGGGGGAACGGTGTCTACACTATTTTGAGGTGTTTTCTTTTTTTCTTTTTATTTTTTTATTTTTATAGGGATCCAAAAATGGGTTACAACAGGATACATCTTGCAACCATGAGTTGATATCTTGTACTAGAGGATCTCTTCCAATGAAATGAGGGGGTACATGAAACATTTTTTGATCCAAATTCTTTGAGATATTCTCCACAATAGATTGGACAAACGGTGCCTCGCACCTACATCAAAAAGTAAAATACAATGTACGATAATTAGTAGTCTCTCTATAAGCAATAGAAATAAACAACATTTAGCTATGAAATTAAAGCAGGTTGTGTGTCAATGATTTGATAGTTTAAACCAAATCATGATTGGAAAAAAAAACAACGAAGAAATCATGAGTATTTTATTTTTGTTATATGTTTTCTTATCAGTATACTTAACTGAAAGAAATTAAGAGTTCACGACCAGCATTCTAGTCTTATGCCATGTATAGTTTCATAAAGAGATACAACTTACCCATCTCCTAGAACCATTCCAGCTAAATCAGCCACTTCCTTTAAAGCAATCCTCCACCCATTCACCCGCTCCATCTCCTTGTTGAAGCTCTTTTCATGTTCCACAAATGCTGCAGAGAAGCTCCCTGTTTGACGTCCGACTTGGGATGGATCCACATCATAGAATATTGGCAAAACTATGCAGTCAGCATTCCTCTTACGTTCCATGATCATTACAAGTTCATCGAGGCACCATCTCGACGAAGCATAGTCTTTGGAGAACACGATTATCGATATTTTTGATTGTTGTATTGCCTTCTGGAGCTCGAAATCTATATTCTCTCCTCTCCGAATTTCATTATCATCTCTAAATGTGTGAATCCCTGCTTGAACCAGGGCCGTGTAGAGGTGATCGGTAAAGTTCTTGCGGGTGTCTTCACCTCTAAAACTCAAGAACACTTGATATTTACAATTAGGAAACCGTGAAGAGTAGGATTCTTGATACTTCCCAGCAGCCATTTCGAGTCTAGCAAAGATAAGACTTTTCAAAGATCTGAACAAAATAAAACGAGTTGCAGGATTAATGTCGAGAGTTCAAGATCGACAGCACACCAACAAGCTGAAGTGTTCATATATTATTCTCTTACTTTATCTTTAAAACAATTTTCAAGTTATTTCCCATCAATCAAATCCTCCATGCCCTTTCAGAAAAATATCTGTACACATGATAAATTAATCTCTATGCTGAACCAAAAAAATCGGTTGATGAGATCATCAATAATTAGTTTCTAATAGTGAATTAATTTAAGTGATTCTCAGTTACAGCAGAGTTACATTCCACAATATAACATAATACTAAAAGAGATGAGAGAGAGAGAGTACCTGCAATCTTCACTTTCCCTTCGCTGATGTTCTGTTATCAGTTCATCAATTTTCTGCTTTTAAATCAACCTTAAAAGTCTCAGTGGTATGGGCCATCTCCGCGCTAGGACCATTTTTTTTCTCTTTAATTTGCTTAGAATTGAGAGAGAAAGGGTGGATTGTAAATTTAAGACAAGTCATCCCCACAAGTCCCCTCTCTCTATGGTATGGAATGCTTCCGCGTGAGGACTTGGATGTTGAATATAATCACTAATCTATTTGATTATAGTATTTTATTTTGATCAAATAGATTAGTGATTGGTATTACTGCATGTATTCCTTTAACAATTTTTTTGTGAAGTAAATTATTATTTAGTTAATCCCTTTATTTTAATAACATAATATTAAATCCCTAAATTTTATATCTGTTTGCCATTAATTTCTCCTAGTTTTCCATTACGTCTAATTGCCTTTATTTTAATATTCCAATCAGCTTCTCTGACCTCACATGCTTTTATAAATGTTTTTTTTTTTTCATAAAACATCGTTAGTAGACCAATCAACAACAGGTAAATTAATTAAAAAAAAGAATATTGTCTTCGGTTTAGACCAAAACGTATTGTATCAAATGTCTTTCAAGTAGTTGAGCAAAGAAATCTGATCATACTAAAAACAAATAGGGATTGCTTTCATTTTACTCCTAACATTTAGGACTAATCCAACTTTTCTTTTATTTTGGACAGAAAATACTTTATAGAAGTTATGAAAAAATTAGAAATATCATATTATTTGCTGATTATATCAAATTTGATCCTCAAACTTTTGATTGCTATATATATATATATATATATATATATATATATTATTTTGAATATTTTTTTCAATTTCATCCCTTAGAATTTAATTTTTATATTAACCTTGATCCTTATTTTTATAATTGTTATTTACTTTTTCCTTATTATTTTTTAATTGAAATTTTTTTTTATTTATCAAATTCGATCCTCATTCTTTTTATTGTTACATATTTTATTTGAAATAATTTATGAAATGATAATTATTATTATTTTAATTTCTTCGTCTTTCAACTTTTTTTTTAATTATATTTGATCTTTATTATTTGATTATTATTTATTCTATTTGAGATAATTTATAAAATTATATTTTTTAACAATTTCATTCTCATTCAACTTCTAAATTTGTAAGATTTGTTCCTCATTGTTTTAATACACTTGAAAAAAATAAAAAATTAATAAGTTATTTTCCAGCTCATTTTCCATAACATAACCAAACACTGGAAAGTGTTTTCCAACTTATTTTCTATTACATTACCAAACATCGGAACATAATTTACTTTTCCTGAATTTACTTTCCAAGAATTCACTTTCCAAAAGGAAACTACTTTCCAGCAAACAAACGGGGCCTTAATTCTGAACTAATTACCTAAATACAATTTAATAAGTGAAAGTCAATTTTGGTCCCTATTTTCTTGTTATTTCACAAACAAACCCTCAATTGGTCACAATCTTTAATAATCTTTTCAATTATGCCACTTGATTTCTTTGATTGAGCACTTAGTGTCTTTTACAGTATGGTCCTTGGTCTTGATATTCTTTAATTTCATCCTCAATTGCCCTTTTATACTTTTAATTTTTTTTTATTTCACCCTTGATTAAATTAATTTGCCTCTCAAAACGTCAACACCCATTCATTTTAGTCTTTGAACCTTTAATTATTGCAATCTTGACACAAATTGATTCTCAAACTTTGTTTTTTCTTCAATTAAGTCCCTAGTTGCATTAATTAACATAAACCAAATTTCAATTAAGTCCCTAGACTTATTGATTCTTCTAATTTCTAACAAATTGACTTCTAAACTTTATTTTTCTTTCATTTTAGCTCCTGATCAAGCCACTTAAACCTTTTTAAAGTTCAATTAAGTTTTTTTATTTTTTAATTTAATTGAAAAAAATTGAAAAAAAAACTAAATTTAACAAAATTTTCTCATATGAAAAAAAATCAAACAATTAAGAACATAAAATTTTTTAAAAAAAAAAACACACAAAACTTAGAGAAGAAATAGGAGAATTCTTACCTTATATTAGTTGTGGGTTAATCTGAGAATAAAAAAAATGACATGTTATGAGTTAATTAACAAATAAAAAATTAAACAAACCGAGGAGAAAAGAGAAGGAGAAGCCATACCTGTTAGAGAAAAGAGGGTAGGTTCTCGAGGAGAGAATGAGAGAGAGAAGAGAAAGAGTGGGAGGTTTGGTTGGCGAGATAAATAGCAGAAGAGGAAGAGAGAGAAAGAAAAAAGAGAGAAGTTGTGACATCCCCATTTTTATTCCGGGATAAATTCTCAATTTAACATGAAAATCCAGGATATTATTTTTTTGCTTAACATATTAATAGGATGCTCTAATGAAACTTAATTAACAACTGTTAGACAATTGACATTTTAACTCTAGTGTTTCAGTTTGTCTAATTGTTATTCAATCAAGTATTGTCTATTTTCTTTTCTTTCATTTCTGTTTTGATTTGGTCAAAGTAAATCCCTTGTTTTTCTGAAGTTGTTGCTGAGTTAGTGGCAGCACATTGTCCACTACAGAGTTGGTGGCAGCACATTGTCCACTACAGAGTTAGTGGCAGATAACTAGGAAAGTTTGTTAAGTTTTCTCATGTATTTAAAGACATGAAGTTAAGGAAATACTTACTGAGACATTTTATCAAACACCTTGTGTGTAGTTCGTGTTCTTCAATACTCAGCATTGTTGTTCTTGATTGTGCATCCCTTCACCTGCACAAAACACAGCAACATAATTATTAACAGTGGTATCAGAGCTCTCTTAGATCTTACAGGACCAAAACACCTTTTTTCAAAATCTCAAAAATGACATCCAACAACCTACTTTTAAACTCCCCCGTTATATTCACTGGCGAAAACTACCACATTTGGTCAGTGAAGATGCAAGCTTTTCTTGAAGCTTATGATCTTTGGGAAATTGTTTCCGAAGACAAACCAGTAGCTCCCTTACCAACAAATCCCACTATGGCTCAAATCAAGTTCAGCAGTGAGGAAAAGGCAAAGAAATCCAAGGCAAAATCAATCATCCAGAATTCTGTGGCAGAAAGCATTTTCTACAGAATTATGGCATGCAATTCAGCCAAAGAGGCTTGGAACAAACTAAAAGAAGAATACCAAGGCAGTGACAGAACAAGGCAAATGCAAGTGCTGAATTTGAAGAGAGATTTTGAGGCACTTAACATGCAAGAAGATGAAACAATCTCCAAGTATTCTGATAGAATTTCACTAATTATCAACAACATCAGATTACTTGGAGAAGACTTTCCTGACAGCAGGATTGTGGAGAAGGTTCTTGTGACTCTTCCTGAGAGGTTTGAATCCAAAATCTCCTCTCTGGAAGAATCAAAGGACCTCAGTAAAATCTCATTAGGTGAACTAATGAGTGCTCTTCAAGCACAGGAGCAACGAAGAACAATCAGGCAAGATAGATTGACTGAAGGAGCCTTTTATGTGCAAAAACAACAAGCTGGAAAAGGAAAGAAGTTGCTTAATCTGAGAAGTAAAGGCAAAAATGAAGGGGGCAGCACCAGTGAAGGTTCAAAACAGAAGAAGTTTCCTCCCTGCACTCACTGCAAAAGAAACACACATTCAGAAAAATATTGCTGGTGGAGGCCAGATGCAATTTGTGGAAATTGCAAGCAATCAGGGCACATCACAAAGGTCTGCAAGTTTAAAAAATCAGACCCAAAACCTCAACAAGCTCACCTTGCGGATGAAGTTGATACACAGGAGGAGCAATTCTTTGCTGTCACTTGTTTCTCAACAAATGATTCAGCTGATACTTGGCTTATCGACAGTGGATGCACACACCATTTGTGCAATGATGCTGGAATGTTCAAAACCCTTGATGAATCTTACAAATCCAGAGTAAAGGTTGGCAATGGAGAATTTCTGGAGGTCAAAGGCAGAGGGTCAGTAAATGTTCAAACAAGTTCAGGTATCAAAATCATTCCTGATGTGTTATTCATACCTGAAATCAGTCAAAATTTGTTGAGTGTTGGACAAATGATGGAGAAAAACTATTCTCTTCAGTTTAAGGATCATAAATGCACTATCTTTGATCCTTCTGGAGAACAAGTGTTCTGTGTAAAGATGAAAAACAGAAGCTTTGTTGTTGACTGGGATAAAGTATCTAATCATGCATATGTGAGTGCTACTCAGGATATTTCAAATCTTTGGCATAAAAGATTTGGCCATTTCAATCAAAAGGGCTTGTCAATTCTGAAACAAAAGGAAATGGTTGAAGCATTGCCTACATTGAATGGTGAGATTCAATTGTGTGAAACATGTCAACTTGGCAAGCAATCCAGGCCACCATTTCCTAAAGGGCAAGCATGGAGAGCCAGCCAAAAGCTTCAGCTCATCCACACTGACGTGTGTGGACCTATGAAGACAGCCTCATTATGTGGTAACAAGTATTTCATTCTCTTTATTGATGATTATACTAGGATGTGTTGGGTGTATTTCATCAAATTTAAGAGTGAAGTATTTACAATCTTTAAAACATTCAAAGCTTTAGTTGAGAATCAAAGTGACATGCTAATTAAATGTTTAAGATCTGACAATGGTACTGAATATACCTCAAATCAGTTTCTTGAGTTTTGCAACAGCAGAGGCATTGTGCACCAGTACACTACACCATACACACCACAACAAAATGGTGTGTGTGAGAGGAAGAACATAACAGTAATGGAGATGGCTAGATGTCTCTTACTTGAAAAGAAAATGCCAAACAAATTATGGGCAGAGGCAGTCAATACCTCTGTTTACTTGTTGAACCGACTTCCAACCAAAGCACTGGAGGACAAGACATCATATGAAGGCTGGAATGGTGTCAAACCTGCTGTAGATCATCTTCGAATATTTGGCAGCATATGCTATTATCATATAGCTGAGCCAAAGAGGAGCAAACTTGACAACAAAGCTCAGAAGGGAGTTCTTGTGGGCTATGGAATAACTACCAAAGGATATAGAATCCTTTGCTTACAAACAGAGAAGGTAATTCTCAGCAGAGATGTGAAGGTTGATGAAGCAATCACATGGGATTGGGAACATCAGAAAAATATGATTTCTGATCAACCATCCACCATTCAACCTCAACTGGTAGCTGATGAATCAGTGGATGATTTTCCAGTTAGAGGCACAAGATCATTGGAAGATATTCACCTAAGATGCAACATGGCAATTCTATAACCAACCAGCTATACTGAAGCTCAAGAATTTCCAGCATGGAGGAGAGCAATGGAGGCAGAAATGGAAATGATCAACAAAAATGCAACATGGCAGCTGATTGAAAGGCCTAAGCATCGCAAGGTGATAGGTGTAAGATGGGTTTTTAAAACAAAACTCAATCCAGATGGGTCAATATGCAAATACAAGGCTAGATTGGTGGTAAAGGGTTATGCTCAGCAATATGGTGTGGACTACCTAGAGACCTTTGCTCCAGTAGCAAGGTATGATACTATTAGACTTCTCATTACACTTGCAGCACATAACTCTTGGCAGATTCACCAACTTGATGTCAAGTCTGCCTTCTTGAATGGATTTCTTGCTGAAGAAATCTTTGTAGAACAACCTGATGGGTATGTTGTTAAAGATAAAGAAGATTATGTGTATCTACTTAAGAAGGCCTTGTATGGGTTGAAACAAGCTCCCCGAGCTTGGTATGACAGAATGGACACACATCTGCTTCAACTTGGGTTCAGCAGAAGCCAAAATGAAGCAACTTTGTATGTGAAATCCTGTGGTAACCATTTTCTAATTGTATCTATTTACGTAGATGATATGCTCATCACAGGAAGTGAACTTGGGATGATCCAAGAGTTCAAAGATGAAATGAAGAAGATGTTTGAGATGTCTGACCTTGGAATGATGAACTACTTCCTTGGAATGGAAGTGATGCAATCCAGCCATGGCATTTTTACATGCCAAAAGAAGTATGCTTCAGACATCCTAAAAAGATTCAAAATGCAGGATTGTAAACCAGTGGGGACTCCTATGACAACAAGTATCAAGCTTAGCAAGGATGATGAATCTGAAAAAGTGGATGAAAGTTTGTATAGAGGCTTAATTGGCAGCCTTCAATATCTTACAGCAAGCAGACCTGACATATTGTTTGTTGTGAGCATTCTTTCAAGGTTCATGCATTCCCCAAAGGAGACTCATTTTATTGCAGCAAAAAGGATACTTAGATACATTAAAGGTACCATTGATCTTGGTATTTTCTGTCCAAGATCATCAGAAGGAGTTGTGGAACTAAAAGGCTATACTGACAGTGACTGGGGAGGCTGTGTTGATGATTCAAGAAGCACTTCAGGGTATTTATTCTCACTCAATTCAGGTGTCTTCACCTGGAGTTCAAAGAAGCAAGAGACAACAGCTCAGTCCACTGCAGAAGCAGAGTACATTGCTGCTGCCTCTGCTGTCAACCAAGCAATTTGGTTGAGGAAAATGTTAAAGGATTTGGGACATGAACAGATTGAAGCTACTAAAATCATGTGTGACAACAGTTCTGCAGTATCAATTTCAAAGAATCCAGTCTTTCATGGACGTACAAAGCATATCAAAATCAAGTTTCATTTTATTAGAGAAGTTCAACAATCTAATGAAGTGATGCTGATTCATTGTTCTTCCGAAGAACAACTTGCAGATATATTTACCAAACCACTACCTAAAGAGAGATTTGAGACATTAAGACAAATGATTGGAATTTGTCGTCAAAATGTCAAGGAGGAGTGTTAGACAATTGACATTTTAACTATAGTGTTTCAGTTTGTCTAATTGTTATTCAATCAAGTATTGTCTATTTTCTTTTCTTTCATTTCTGTTTTGATTTGGTCAAAGTAAATCCCTTGTTTTTCTGAAGTTGTTGCTGAGTTAGTGGCAGCACATTGTCCACTACAGAGTTGGTGGCAGCACATTGTCCACTACAGAGTTAGTGGCAGATAACTAGGAAAGTTTGTTAAGTTTTCTCATGTATTTAAAGACATGAAGTTAAGGAAATACTTACTGAGACATTTTATCAAACACCTTGTGTGTAGTTCGTGTTCTTCAATACTCAGCATTGTTGTTCTTGATTGTGCATCCCTTCACCTGCACAAAACACAGCAACATAATTATTAACAAACATATTAATAGGATGCTCTAATGAAACTTAATTAACAACAAACATTATCTAACGCACGCACATGATTTTCATATTATACAATAAAACATCCAATACATAAACAACTTAATAAGTTAAGGATTGCATATTTGACTTCCTATCACTGAAAAGTTCTCTGCGATGTTTCTGATAAAACAGGGTCACGATGGGGATGCGTTTGAAGAGGGATGATAATAAGAAATACACCTGTTGAGATTGTAGCTCACAATTTTAAATTATTCAGCCTGACTATCCTTTCTCTCCATTTAGACCACCTGGGGGTTATGGTTGTGTTTCCAGCAACATCCTTCAAGAATGCTGGATTGGGGAGGAGCTTAGGCCTATTGTAGCCAGATCACTTAGTACTCGCCGCGTAATTGCTCGCCAAGTATGCTATAACGTGAATTGTTTATCCAGGTGCTGTGAAGTGAAGCTGCCGAATCTGAGTCATATTTTCATTCATTGCAAGGTGGTCTGGTGGGTGTGGTGATGTGTTTTGGATTCTTTGCTAGAGGCGAGTATTTGGGTATGGAGTTGGAAGATGATTTTTTATTGTTTAGGCATAATAATTTAGCAAGCAAAGTCCCATACACAATAAATGGAAGAAAGAAAGAGACGGAAGTGGCAGGATCATCAACACAAGAGAGTGGTGGCAAGGGTCTCCGTTCACCCATTTGTTGATCCCCCTCAACAAGTGCCTGCGTGCTTACCTGGAGACAGATGTGAAAGACCCAAAAAATTTCTTATTTTTGGGTTCTCCGAACATTGTTCATGGAATAAGTCCTTTAGTTGTACCGATCAAAAAGTAACTTCCATAAATCTGTTGTTTTAAATCTGCAGCACTTCCACAATCCACACAATTGGTTGCCGTCTCTTGGTGATCTCCACAGGTGGTTCATGTCTATTTACTTCCATCCAGTCACATGTGCAGGTGCATGGGAGCTATAGTTAATTTGTTTATCTTCTTTTCGCCTGTTCTTTCGCATAATATGTAATGGGACATTGTTTGCGCATGAAAAGTACTTCTCATCAAGTTGGTGCTTCATACAAGCACTTGAAGCTAAGGTCTTGGTTCTTAATGTTTGAAGAAAGAACCACACCTCCCCAAAGCTCATAAAGAGAATGGAGAACCCAACAGAATTAAATAATGTCCTACTCCTTGGTTCTGTATCCAACTCGAAGAGAATCAGATCGGAGCATGTTTTGATTCTTCCCTTTGCCTTCACAGAAGCTAACCAGAAAATCTACAGAAGCTAACCAGTGCAACATAATTCGAGCTTTTCATACCTCCATCACTGCCAACAGAGCATGCCATGATATAGCTCCAACAGCCAACCATTAAAAAGTCCAAGTGGTTAGAACTTTGTGGCTTTCGCGTCTCCTAGAACAACTGTTGTTATTGAAAATTGTTGGCTACTATAGAAAATTTTACGATTTCCACTTTTGTTATTGAATTTTAATTCTATCTTTTAATTTGATAATTTTCAATCAAAATTAATTTTTAAATTTCTAATTTGATGATTATTATATTTTATTTTTACAATAAAAATATCTATATTAATTTATTGTGAAAATTTAATAAAATCAATTCAATTTTTAATTAAAATAAAATATATTTAAATTATAAAATCCTTTTAGTCAAACATGCTTATTTATTTTATATTACAAGTGAACTTGTTTCGAGAGGGTATATATAGAAACAAAAACAAATTACTAATTAAATTTTACCATGTGTTATTTTTTATATAAAAAGATAAAATAACACGAAAAAAAATAAACACTTGCATATATTTTGATTAATAGAAGATTAACATATAAAATAAGATATTTGATGTCTTATTATAAATACTAATTAAAAAAATAATATCATATTACATTTTTTAATATGAAAGCCCTTGTAAATATTTATAAATAAAAGATCTCATGCTAGACAAAGAAAGGAGGTAGATTACTATTTCATGAAAAAAGAAAAAAGAAAAAACTATTTCAAAAGCTATTTCTACTTAATGATACAGTTTCTAGACCTTTCTTTGCAAAATACCACCAATCGATATTGCCATCATTGAGTTTACCATGGAAAGCACAATAATAATTTCTAAGAAGATGAGAAGCTATTTCTACTTTGGCTACGTGCGCTGCATCATCATCATCATCATCATCGCTACTGTTGCGGGCATTGATAACTTCATCCTTTGATTGGATATCATCATCATCCTTTCCTTCCTCTTCATGCAACCACTGTACACCAATCGTCCTTGTTTGTATAGCTGGATCATGCAACCATTGTATACCAATCGTCCTTACTTGAATAGGTGGACCATGTGGACGCACTGAAATACTCACGTCATCACCATTATCAAATGTAGGATCATTGCCCCCTAATTTCCTGTGCATTAGCGATTGCATTTCACGAACACCACACGCGTACCTCATATGGAAGACAAAGACTGGACAAAGCAAGGATCGACCACTGGTATTGTTTCTGATTTCAATATAAACATTAATAAAGCCACGGTATGCTGACGATGCTGACGTCACACAACTTACGAACAGATTAAAGCCACATATCTGGTGCGTCCCAGGTGAGGATATTTTGAATGAAAAGTTATCTACAAACTCATTCTTAATTAGCCATTTATCCTCCTCTTCCTCCTCATAAAACCCCCTTACCATCTCATCTTCATCAAATACAAATACGACAACTTTGAACATGCCATCCATAAATAATACCTGTACCACCAAAACAATATCTATAAAATGAACCAAAGAAAAATATTCAAATGTAGATTTCAAAGAAAATAAAATGGGCAAGGGAGGACCTGAAATCTCGATGGCTGTATTTGAGCACTAACCGTTTCCATTATTCTGAACACGTGAGAGTCAAACTTCTGGATTAATTCTTGCTTCATCCGATCTTGGAACTCGACTAAGTGATCACAACCATCTCCTTCAGTCCAACTGTTTGGATTTGCAAGTCTTTGCAGTGAATAGCAAAAGGACACATCTAACGAATCTAAATGGGATGGAAGCTCTGGGAGTGCCTGAAGCATTTTGCAATTTTTTAAGTATAGGTGTCTGAGTAGACCAAGATCCTTGATGCTTTCTGGAAGAAAACAAATTGGAGTTCCACTTAAATCTAGACTCTTCAAGAAGCGTGGCAGTGAAAACGAGGTAGTTCTCAACATTTTCCTCGTTGAAAACCTAGAGGGAAAGAATAGCTTCAATGGAAGAGATGAAATGAATGATGTACTTGCAACAATTCCATCACTTTGAAGCAACTTGCGCCCCTGATGATGCTCTAACTCCATATTCAGGCTGTTAAGATTTGAGCAACCATCTAAAACCAGCTCTTGAAGTGAATTCAATCTACTCATTTCTTCTGGAAGCTCCATAAGACTTGTACAATTTCTTAGATTTAAGATCAACAATCTTTTAAAATCACCAATAGATTCGTGAATTTGAACCAAACTGATGCAGTCTTCAAGTATTAGCTTTTCAAGGGCTGGGAGACCCGAGAAGTCTGGGGTTCTAATTAGATTACAAGAGTGACGAAGATCAAGAATTTTCAATTTTGGAAGAAACTGTGAAAATACATGAATTTAGTTGTTATCAATTGAAAACGAGAGAGATAGCTATAGAGAGACTTGATACATACCGGTTTGCCCTTCCAAGCATCAACTAAACAGCTTCTGGATAGATCAAGAACCACCAGCTTCTCCAAGCATATGTGATTTGGTATGGAGCTCCAAGACAATCGATGCCAACATAACCATATCAAATTCTTGGGAAAGTGCTCAAAACTTCCATGAAAATTAGTGTAGTTTAGTTGGAGAAATTTTACATCTGGCATCTTTTTAAAAGCATCCGTGCTGAGGATGGGAAACAAACTTGTTTGGCCAGTTTGTAATTTTTCCCCATCAGAAAAATCGGAAAGCCATTGTTGAAAGAAGTTAAGCCTGCGGCGTTTGCGACAAACCATTGAATCAGTACAGACAACTTCTGCATAATGATCTTCCATTAATGTATGCATATCAATGGTAAGGCCACGCAATTTTTCAGCATCCTGCATAATAATATTAAAAGTACATGAGAAAGGAAAGTAGATGAATGAATATGTCAAGGCACCACAAACCATTTAAGTAGATATTTAAAAAAATTCAGCTACTTACAGTAGTTCCTTTCAATACTGTAAAAGCGTCCCCATGATGCCATATTCTTTGACAATTGGGTGATTCTTGACGAGCAATTTCCCTACCCATATCTCGTACTAGTTGATGCATCCACAACCTTTGATCACTGTTGATTTCAACAAGACATCTATCGATGAGATTGTCAATCCCAAATCTTGCACCTTTATCGAGCCCATCCAGTATCCTAACTGCATCATCCACATCCATTCCATTGAAGAAACATGCGATATCAAGGAATAAGTTCTTCGGATAATCACCATCAAGAAAGTCGTAACTTATTTGAAGAACCTTTTGAACATCAAAATTAGGAATCATTTCCATTTGTTTTAATGCGCTTTCCCATATTTCTCTTCCTTTTCCGGACAATGAAGAGCCAATAACTCCAAGAGCTAATGGAAGTCCATTACAATGATGTACTATTCTCCACGAGTCTTCCACAAAACCATCAACAGGGTTAGCTTGTCCAAAGGCATTCCAACTGAAAAGCTCAATTGATTTTTCATCATCTAGCGGTTCAATTTTGCACCGGACCCACTCAATATCATTAGCCGAAAACAGACTCTTATTTCTGGTTGTTACAATGATTTTACTTCCTCTACAAAGCCAATTTTGCATGCCAATGATGTTATTGAATTGGTCCCTTTTGTCCACATCATCTAGAACAATAAGAGTTCTTCTGCAACATAATGCATCCTTAATCTTCAGAATTCCTTCATCTTCATCATTTATCTCAACAGTCTTGTTTAGGATGTCGAAAAGAAGTTGCCTCTGTAGGCAAACTATATCCTTTGACCTAAAATTTGATAGAAAGCTCTTTCCTTCAAATTTATAAAAGTTCTGGTTAAAAACACTCTTAGCTATGGCTGTCTTTCCAACTCCACCAATTCCATAGAGTAAAGAAATGGCAGCACCATGGGATCCATCTTGCAACCATGAGTTGATATATTTTACCAGAGGATCTCTTCCAATGAAATGAAAGGGGACATAAAATATTTTTGGATCCAAATTCTTTGAGACATTCTCCACAATAGATTGGACAAACTGTGCCTCATACCTACATCAAAAAGTAAAATACAACATGGGATAATTAGTAGCCTCTCTATAAAGGATAGAAATAAACAACATTTAGCTAAGAAATTAAACCGGGTTTCGTGTCCATGATTGATAGTTAAATTTGTAGGTGCGTTATCACCACAATAAAACCAAATCATGATCGAAAAAGAAGAAGAAGAAGAAATCATAAGTATTTTTTTTTCTTGGATGTTTTCTTATCAGTACACTTAACTGAAAGAAATTAAGAGTTCACGACCAGCATTCTAGTCTTATGATATGTATAGTTTCATCAAGAGATATAACTTACCCATCTCCTAAATCCATTCCAGCTAAATTTGCAACTTCCTTCAAAGCAATCCTCCACCCATTCACCCGCTCCATCTCCTCCTTGTAGTGCTTTTCATGTTCCACAAATGCTGCAGCGAAGCTCCCAGTTTGATTTCTGACTTCAGATGGATCCACATGATAGAATACTGGGAAAACTATGCAGTCACCATTCCTCTTACGTTCCATGATCTTTACAAGTTCATCGAGGCACCATCTCGACCAAGCATAGTTTTTGGAGAACACGATTGTCGCTATTTTTGATTGTTGTATTGCCTTCTGGAGCTCCAGCTGTATATTCTTTCCTCTCCGAATTTCATCATCATCTCTAAATGTGTGAAACCCTGCATGAACCAGGGCCTTGTAGAGGTGATCGGTAAAGTTCTTGCGGGTGTCTTCACCTCTAAAACTCAAGAACACTTGATATTTACAATAAGAAAACCGTGAAGAGTAGGATTCTTGATATTTCCCAGCAACCATTTCAAGTCTAGCAAAGATAAGACTTTTCAAAGATCTGAACAAAAAAAAAAAGGAGTTGCGGGATTCAAGTCGATAGTTCAAGATCGGTAGCACACCAATAAGCTGAAGCATTCATATATTATTATCTTAATTTTTCTTTAAAACAATTTTCAAGTTATTTCCCTGCAATCAACTCCTCCATGCCCTTTCAGAAAAATATTTGTAAATATGATAAATCTCTATGCTGAACCAACAAAATTGGTTGATGAGATCATCAATAATTAGTTTCTAACAGTGAATTAATATAAGTGATTCTCAGTTACAGCAGAGTTACATTCCGCAATATAACATAATACTAAAAGAGATAAGAGAGAGAAAGTAATGTAGTCTGAGAGAAAAAGCAACTTCTAATGTAAAGAGTGCATTACTAGATCAGAGAAATTTCAATAACAATGGCTGCAACACAACAGAAAATATCGACTGTATTACCTTTTGAGACTATAACATGATACTGAAAGAGATAAGAGAGAGAGAGAGAGAGAGTACCTGCAATCTTCACTTTCCCTTCGCTAATGTTCTCTTATCAGTTCATCAATTTTCTGCTTTTAAGTCAACCTGACAAGTCTCTGTGGTATCGGCCATTATTTCCGCGTGAGGACCTTTTTCTTTTTTAATTTGCTCAAATCATTTATCACGCGTTTACTAGGGCCTGTAAATCTGTAATTCTTGCTATAATTACCAAAAGGGACATTAACACACACACAACACATAATCCCTCCCATCAACTCACACGGTTCTTCTTACTTCACCCACCAGTAAGATAAAGGCACGTGGAGGATAAGCCTCTTCATATCTGACTTGGAAAGTTTACTAGGGCCTGTAATTCTTGTTGCATCGTTTGAATCTGTTGAAAGTAAAGTAGATTTATGAAGAATTAATTGAAAAACAAAGCAATTGGTTAAATTAAATAAATTAGTCAACCAGTATAAATTTTAGATTAGTATTTCATTTAAATAATTTAATTTCTTGTTTATTTAGAATTTAAGATTTATGAAATTTGAGGTATTTAATAATTTGTTTTAGGATATAAAAAACTCATGAATCAGATTTTTTATAAATAAAATTTAAATTTAAATTCAAATAAAAAAATATTAATTTAACTAAGTCTTGCTAACTCGGAATGAAATTGAATCAGATCAACATCAAATAATTTATTTTAAAACAAAAAATAAAATAATTTTATTTTTATAAAATAATTGACTTAGATGATATTTGTTTTTGTGTTTTAAAAGCATTTCTGAAAAAAATTGAATTTTTTTATTTTTTTTCCTTGCTTTAAATTAATATTTTTTTAGTGATTTCAAAACATTTTGATCCGCTGATATCAAAAATAATTTTTTAAAAATAAAAAAATATCATTTTGAGGCATTTCCAAGTGAAAAGCATTTTAAAAAGCAACCACAACTACATTCCCAAATAGATATTTAAGTTAATTGGATAACGCAATTACCTGAAATTTATTTTAGGAGCGTGTTTGAGAGTGTGATAGCGGTTGTTTTTCAAAGTATTTTTCATTCCAAAACACATTAAAATAATATATTTTTTTATTTTTAAAAATTATTTTTGACATTAGCACATCAAAATGATACGAAAACATAAAAAATATATTAATTTGAAGTAAAACATAAATAAAAAAATAATTTTTTATTTTTTTATTTTAAATTAAAATATTTTTTATGTTTTTAAATTATTTTAATATACTAATTTAAAAATATTTCCAAAACATAATACCATACACACCCTTGTATAATCAGAACAAGTCTACAACTGGGCCCAAGACATGGGCGAATGGTTTTAAAATTGAGAGAGAAAGTCAGAATGGCTATTGACATCATTTCGGCCAAAAATTCTATCGAAAAATTAAGGGGTAAGAAACTCAGACTCTACCCCTTCGTATTATTTCTGATTTCAAGATAAACAAGACGATAAGGATTGCAAACTGACATAGCAGAAAACCATGTGAATAGATCAAAGCCACATATCCGGTGCGCAGCGGGTGAGGATATTTTGAATTGCAAGTACTCTACATACTCTTTCTAAAGTAGCTACTCCTGTTCTTCCTCCTCGTGTTGCCCTAAAGTTCTATCTGTTCCATCAAAACAGAATTTATAAAATGAGCAAAGGGAAAAGTTTCTTTAACGTTCACTGAGTTGGGAGTGGTACAGTTTTTTTCTAAATTGGAGAGGTAATATCAGTCATTGTCTAAATGCTTTACTACAAACCTGAAAAAATTAAGAGTTCACTACCAGCATTCTAGTCTATGCTATTTGTAATTTCATTCAGCAATTTTCTACAAAGCAATCCTCCACCAATTCACTCGCTCCATCTCCTCCTTGAAACGCTTTTCATGATCCAATATTAATGCTACAGCGACTTCAGATGGATCCACATCATAGAATACTGGCAAAACTATGCAGTCAGCATTCCTCTTACACTCCATGATCATTACAAGTTCATCGAAGCACCACATCGACGAAGCATAATCTTTGGAGAACACAATTATCGATATTTTTTTTTTGTTGTATTGCCTGTCGGAGCTGACTTGATATTTTCTCCTCTCCCAATTTCATCATCGTCTCTAAATATGTGAATCCCTGCTTGAACAAGGGCTGTGAAGAGCGATCAGTAAAGTACTTGTGGGTGTCCTTGCCCCTGAAACCCAAGAACACTTGATATTTGCAACGAGAAGACCATGAAGACGAGGGTTCTTGATGTTTCCCAGCAGCCGTTTTGAATCTAGCAAAGAAAACGATTTCAAAGATCAACTGTCGATAATTCAAGATTCTGTAACACACCAATTAGCTGACGCGCGTATTTATATATTATCATGTTACTTCTTCGTTAAAGCATTTTTTCAAGTTATTTCCCAGAAATCAACTCCCCAGGCTATTTCAGATAAATATTTGTACATATTTTATCAGCACTTGCTACCAGCATTTACAAGCACACAAGGATGCCCATCTGGAAGCCTAAATTATTTGCAAAAGCACACATCTTGCAATCCTAACAATACCCAAGAAAGTGAATTTAGTAGTTTATAACTTACGGTAAAAGCACACATATGAAATGGGTACACAACTTATTTGTGTAAATTATCGTTCATTGTAGTGTTTATTATCCAATCAGATTAATTATAGATCGAGGGAGGTTAGTTATGATAATATTATATATTATTGAATAGGCTAAAAACATGTAAATTAAAAGAAATAAGGAATAAGCTGAAAAAACACTTATATATTATAAAATTTATAATGAAATATCTTCGTCTAGAATATTAAAAAATTGACATATTATACATTGGTGAAATATATAAATTTTACTAAGTGTAAATCTTGTCTGGCTCGGTATAAACCCAATAGGTTCAAAATCATTTTGAATGCATGAGAATGGTTGAGACTTGGTGAGAAAGTTGAGACTTGGTGCAAATCTTGTTCTAGAGCCACAAAGATCAGTCAATCAACTGTACGATGAGTATACAGAACATGTATAAGATTACTCGCTTCTGGATGAGGAAAGTTGCATAGAATATAGATTTGATTGATTACCAACGGTGGAAAAAAAATCACTTAGAATTTATTTCTGCATGAGTCAATACTGAAAAGACATACTTGTTGTATATTCGTGAGCTAACTGGCTTGAGCTTTTATGGGTGGTATTGACCAAATGTATGGTCTCCTTGATAAAATGGGCTTTCTCGTTATTCAGAATGATGGATTTGAACTGGATAGGAAAGTGTTAGTCATTGCAGACACAAGTAGAAAACAAGACCATACATGATCCTGCTGCAACCAGGTATATCAGTTAAAAGTTCTCTGTATCATGTTGATCATAATTGCCTGAGCCAATTGGATTGTTTTCTAACTCGTTTTATATGTGATCTTAGTCTGTTTGATTCAATGATTGTTTTTTGCCTACCTGATCGGAGGAATCACCAGGAAATAGCTACCCAGTATGCCAAGAGTTAAGGATTTACTATCTCATTATTCGAGAAATCCTAGATGATGTCATGGATGTTCTAGCCATAGTTATTCATTAGTATGCAACAATTAATCACCGGAAATTATTAATCAATGATACATGTCATCTATTATCTCTAATCAAAACTATTAGGAATCATCATGCTATGATACTAACTAACACAAATTAGAGTGAATGAGAACGGGGTTTATTATAAGTCAAAACTCTTAAAAAACAAGAATGTTATAATTAAAGAAAAAGATCCAAAATATTCAATTTTTATTACTCTACTTTCTAAAAATTATTACAACCCTTTATATAGAAATATATATAAAAAAAAACCATATTGATATTGAATAGAAAAATTAAAAAAAAATCCATTCAAATAGCAAAACTAGAAAAACCTAAAAATATTGAATTGAAAAATAAAAATAGAAAAAATAAAATCAATTAAGAAAAATATTTATTCTCTTAAAAAAATCATGCATCAGTCTCTCTTGATTGAAAAAAATTTGTACTCGAGTTCAGATCTTAGTCAAGAACCTTCCTCCATGAATATCCTTTGTGTGTGGATCACCGTATCCTGACCTTCTAAGACTTTTTAAATAGGTCACTCTATCATGCATCCCTAACACAAAACCTTGTGTGAGTTGCCTTATCATTAATCTCACTATCAGGATTTCAAATAACAACAACTACTGCAGATAAAAATAACATAGTAGTTCTTAAATGTTTTTTGCCTGAGGGTAACCTTAACATCTCCTCCTACACAACTAGGTCTTATTATTCTACAACTTATTCTAACCATGGCTATTTAACAACACACATCAACTAGCTATCAAAAATTATTAAGCTCCGATACATGTCATCTACGGTCCAACCACCCAAGAATCGATAGGCTCTAATACCAACTAACATAAATGGGAGTGTAGGATAATAATTTTTGTTATAAATCAAAACTTTAAAAGACAAAGAACACCATAATTATAGAGAGGTTTTCAAAAATATTTAATTTTTATTCATTTAAGCCTTTATTTACCAAAACTATTACAATCCTTTATATAAAAATACTAAAACAGAACCCTATCAATGTTAAAAAAAAAATAGAAAAATTATTCCATTCAAATAAAAATAAACTAAAAAAAGCCTAGAAATACATAATAGGAAAAGAAAATATAAAAAAATAAATTAACTAAAAAAACATTTATTTTCAATGACCTGGATTGCACGAATTTGTTCGATCAACTCGCCATCGTGTTTTTTTAAAACTCAATCCAGAACATTTCTCAAGTTTCTCAAATTCACACACACACACACACACCCAACCTCTAACCCTCCCATCTCTTCATTTTTATTAACTCAAACTCCTTTGTTTATTGCTCTTGTAGGGTCAAGCTGAGCTGAACTCTGAACTAATTAAGCTAAAGTCCCGAGAAAACAGAGAAACTTCCCCCACTCTTCCTCTCCTCTCCCTCCTCTCCTCTCAAAAACCAACCTCCTCTCTCTATTTCATTATCCAGCAATATGGATAGGCCACAAAGAATATTCACGAAAGAACCTCAAGTAATCCTCTCTCCATGCAGCAGTAGAAGTAGAACAAGCAGTGATTCAAACTCACCCGAATTTGAGTTCTGGATCCAAAACCCATCTTTCCCTCAACCAAATCTTGTTTCAGCTGATGAACTCTTTGTTGATGGCGCC
Organism: Populus trichocarpa; assembly: GCF_000002775.5. Classification (NCBI taxonomy): domain Eukaryota; kingdom Viridiplantae; phylum Streptophyta; class Magnoliopsida; order Malpighiales; family Salicaceae; genus Populus; species Populus trichocarpa. The sequence continues at coordinate 27,467,282 of NC_037290.2, forward strand.
CTCCTCCCTCTCCACCTCCTCCACCACCCTGACCCTGACTCAACCGAACCCGAACCCGAACCTCCCAACTCTCAAACTAACCCTGAACCCGAAATTTCACCACCAAGCATAACCATGGAGCCAACAACAAGTTCCAAGAGTTGGGAAGGTACAATATTCAAGAAAGGTGACAGGAAAACTACAACAGCTGCCAAGAAACAAGAAGAGAGAAATAAAGAAAATGACAAAAAGAGAGAGAAAAGGAGTCAAAATGGAGCGAGTTCAGCTGAGTTGAATATCAACATATGGCCATTTTCACGTGGTAGATCCGCAGGGAACAGTGTGACACGACCCAAGTTGTTACCCGGGGCTCTCGGAACCCGGAAGGTAAGTAGTGCCCCTTGTTCAAGGAGTAATTCAGCAGGGGAATCCAAATCAAGAAAGTCATGGCCAAGTAGCCCGGGTCGACCCGGAGTCCATTTGAGTCGGAGCAGCCCAGTGTGGTAGGTTTGACGTGGAGGTGGTTCGGGCACGAAGAGTAGCTTCCCTGAGCCTGTGGTTCGGAGTTGTGAAAAAAATGAGCAGTAAAGAAGAAGTTACCGAGCCTCGTCGCGGTAAAAACAAAGCTCATGACAATGGCAGCACTAATGGTGCTAAAGCAAAGGTTTTGAATACAAATGTCCTCGTTTGTATTGGATATAGAAATCATTTGAGTTCTAGAAGTGATGAAAATAGTGCTATTGGTGTCAACGGTGCTGACGGCAGTGGCGATGGCGCAACAAAAAGATGCTGGTGTAACAAAAAATGCTGGTGGTGATGGTGGTGGTGGTATCACCACAAGCATTGGAAATGGTGGCAATCTTTTCAATTTACATAGAGCCTCTTTAGATATGGCAATTTAATTTCAACTGATCATTACTCATCCAAACCAAATGGGTGTGTTTGTTTTTTATATTTATAGAATATAAAACTCCATCTTGAAATATATATTTGTTTATATAAATATATATGTAGAATATAAATATTTGTATTAAAAAAAAAAACCACTGAATCATATAAAAAAATAACTAAGTGTGATTTTTTTTAATCCAAATACAATTTTACAAAAACAACCACGTACGCTGCCTTACCATACACATTCAAACATGCACTGGATTATTTTTCCCGTGAACTGTTCTTTCAATGGCCAAAGCTCGATGTTGGGATCCATAGAGATGCCTAATTATTTTATTTGAGATGCAAAAGTTGCTATTGCATGTCTTGATAGAGCCATAAAGGCCAGTCAAACCAACTGCACGTCGAGTTTACAGAACATGTATGTCATTAGCATGATAGCGTATTCATCTCTTCCCTGTCTTATCTGTCTTTGCATCACCTGTTTGTTTGTTATATGCATATGTTTTATGATGCATCGAATCACAAGCATGGAAGTTCATGGATACTTGTATTTAACTGGTCGTTGTGTCGAGAGGTAGAGGACACAATCTTATTGGCTCTCCAGAGTCCTGACATATATGATGATATCGACCGTGGGACTCGGCGCAACTTCGAGTCAAATAGACCTGTGCTTTTTGAAGATCCAACAGGTTTGTTCTCCTTTTCAGATCTTAGCAAAAATTATTGAGTGGTCGATCTATGAGCAATTTTTTTTGTGTTAATTAGCCATGTTTCTTATTTGTCTTGCTGTAAGGGGCATCGAACATGCGTAAGTCTGCCAGTCCAAAGCCTCTGTCAAACTGATTGGAGCTCTAAACTAGGTCTGAATATATGTGTTTGCTGTCCTTTGTGTACTCATCAGATAATTTACAAAAAAAACTACTTTTATTTCTTGTGGTCTTGGATAGAGTAGTTACATTGAACGAGTTAACCTCACTGTTGGGTTGTCATCTGTCAGCATTTCTCTCTGCATGCTTACTTCGCTTTAATTACGATCCTATATATATATATTAAGAACTCTCACTAGCTGATGGAGTGGGCAGCTTACATAAAATTTGTGATCAATTTCAGGTTTCAGGGAAGACATCTTGTGCTCGTGTCAGTGCTACTCAAGCGGTGAGCCACTACCAGTTTATGGGAAATCTTAGTAGTTCTCATCTTAGCCATCCCCATGCATTAATTGGAACATTAGCTTTACTCTTTGATTCACAGTTTAGATCAATTTTTAGCAGATTAATGTGAATTGGTAACCTTTTCATATCTTGTAGATTTGATTGATTCCCAGTGGTGAAAAAAAATCACTCGAATACTGAAAAGAAATGCCTGTTGCATATGCCTTGGCAGGGTGTTCCATTGCTATATGTACCGCTAGAGGTTGTCGCGTTAAAATACTATGGAGAAAGTGAACGCTTGTAGGGAAAAGTTTTCTAAATGAGATGCTAAGTTTGCTTTTAGTTAGTGTACCAGGGAAAATATATATATATATATATATATATATATATATATATATATATAAAGAAATATATTTGGCTGGAGGGATAGTTTTTGTCTCGAGAATAATTTTTAAATGAATTTTTATTTTTTAAAAACATGAGGTACATGAAAATATATCCTTTTTGTTCTCACTTTTTGTTTTCACTGTTTTTTTTTCACGTCTTGAAATAGTTATCAAACGTTAATTAATGTTGTTATTAGATTTCTTAGTTTTTTTTTAATTGAAAACATAAATGTAAAATATAAAAAAATACATGTCAACTCCCAAACATCTGATAATTTTCTTTTTGGTCCACAAACTCATTTTATTTTCTGCTAAAGGATAATGACTCTGTTTTATACTTTTCTTTGTTAGTAGGGGTCTTTGTTAGTAGGGATACTTACCAAGCACAGCCTATGTTTTTTCTGATGTTATTTCTGAAGTTTATAATATCAGTTTGCAAACTCAGAGAGAATGCAGTTGGTACACTAGTGAAAACATGCTTAAAATGTCGACTCATTTGTTAGCAGTTCCTTTTCCCAGATCGAATTTTGTAGAGCCCTGGAATTCTTGCTCACTTTATTTCCTATTCGCTTTTTATTTATCTTGTACAAGTAGCATTTAAGATTGATGGATTTGAACAGGAAACCACAAACAGAAAACCTTTGGCCTAATCATCCTTCTCTGATCAGGTAAATCAGTGCAAAGATCTCTGTATCATGTTGATCATTGCCTGAGCCAATTGGAGTGCATTCTAACTCATGTTTTATGTGCGTCCTTAGTCGTGTTTGATTCAATGGTTACCTTTGGTGCACCTGATCGGCAAATCGCCTGGAAAAAGCTGCCCAGAATGCTTAGCACCTAACAAAATCGGAATTAGAGGAATTTGCTAGAGCAACAGAGGAGTAAGCAATCAAATTGTTCCGTGTTCATGTAGAAATTCTCATAAAAGTAGTTTTGAGGTGGGGCTACGATCATTTTGGAAAGATTTTGGTCCAAGCGATGAGAGCATTCCTTCTGTACTATGTTAAGCTGCTTCATTTTCTTCTTTCATTTTCCTTCGCGCTCATATTTGCTCTTGCTGTATTCAGCATATCTGGAAGAGATGTTAGAGATGTGTGTCAACAGGCAGAACGATCATGGGCATCAAAGGCAACCAACTAACCATCTCATGTCCTCACACATCGTATTGTTTACATGTCTTTGCATTCGCAGCATAATCGATAGATAATTCGAGGACAGGCAAGTAAAGATGGATAACAAGGAAGTCTTCCACCTCTGGCAGAATACACCAAAAAGCTCCATGAATTGAAGGAAGGCTCTAGCTAGCATTGTAGAGCAGAAAATTCAAGGTTCTAAGCATATCATCTCTACATGTTTCAGTCTTCCCCCTCTGGCAGAATACACCAACAAGCTCCATGAATTGAAGGAAGGCTCTACCTAGCATTGTAGAGCAGAAAATTCAAGGTTCTAAGCATATCATCTCTACATGTTTCAACCCCTCACCTCTGGCAGAATACACCGAAAAGTACCTTGAATCGAAGGAAGGCTCTAGCTAGCATTGCAGAACAGAAAATTCGAGGTTCTATTATGCACCCACAGAAACCTCATGTGGATACATGTTAGAAAGATTGACAGAGGAATTGTAATTTGAATGTTATATAGCACAAACCCTAGGTATATCTCTGCATGTAAGGTTTATATCAACATATGTATAGCATGCATACGAGTCCTAATAAATCAGCAGAAGGCCAATTTCAGGTTTTTCCGTAGGAATTCTGTACTTAGGGTTTGCAAAACAGTAGTTAGGATACCACACCATCAAACATAATGCAAAGAAGCAATGGATGCAGATCTCTTTATTGCTCTGTCCATTCTTGACTTAAATATAGAGAAAACATCAAGCAGACATTTTTATTTGTTAAAAAGAAAAGAGAAGAAAAGGGCAAGAAACCAGGGCCGAATCCAATACAAATAGACTTCAAAAGAAGAAGTTGCACTGTAGCAAACTTAGCAGCAAAGCTCCTTCCCTGCATTAACCAATCACGACTCAGTGAGTTAATCAGTCAAAAAACATATAAAAGTCCCAAACTTTTTCATTGAGAGAGAATGAACTGTACCTTGACAAAATGGGCAGCTCCCCCTCTTCTTCTCCAACTCGTTTCCTCTTTCTACTCGTTCCTTTCCCGGCCACAATCGAAGCAATCTGCAACTGAGTCTGCAACATCATTCTAGTCAACTCAGCCTCCAACTCCATCCTCCTTTTCTCTGCCTCCAACCTTGAAGCCTCTCTTGCCTTGATCATCTCCATCTCTGCAAGGTCCATTCTCGCCATTGACTCCGAGAAGACCCGGAAACTCGCTGCAAGATCAGCAAGTCTTGGAGGTGACTCGGAGCTCACAGAGTCAGAACTCAGTGGATTATTAGAATCCTCGCTGTCCGAAGGGACTTCACCAGTCACCATTCCAGCATCACAGGCATGCTTTAAACGGTTCTCCTCTTCCCGGTTCGGTCTGGCTCGATCGGCTGCGTCTGCCATTACCTTATCTTTGTTCTATTCTACCATGCTCTCCTACCATTATTATCACAGGGTCACTCATAAAGTGAAGATGCTGCCACGTCAGCTAACTTTGTTGTTAATGGGACCCACCAACATCTCGATGTCTCCTTACTTTGATGATTGAAAAGTAGTGAGTTGCCCAACCAAAGTAGTAAACCTAACTACAGTTAGATTTTTGTTCTTTCAGTTCATGGGAAATGGCAAGTACTTCAACTATGTAACAAAGTGAAATAGAAATCACTTAAACTTGGTAACTGTCTTTTAGTATCGTGGTGGAAATTTTTTTTTTATTTAAAGAATATTAAATTAATTTTTTTTAATATTTTCAATATAAAATTATGAAAAATATTTAAAAAATATTAAATTAATATTTTATTTATCTAAATTTATGTGTGTGTTGTAGATTGATGTTAGCTAGCAATCAATATGATCATAACTTGTTAAAAAATTGTTTGTGTCAAGGATTGTGCACTTTTATGTATGTATTACCATGTGAGTGCGCAACAATTTAAATAGAAATCATCTCTAATTCAAGAATTTAAATCAAGAATTTATATATTTGTGATCTCTCATGGTTGGAGGTGAAATTTCAAGAAAAAATATAATAGATAAATAAATCAAACCTTTATATGTTAAAAAAATTACACAATGAAAAAAAATAGAAAAATAATTTTAAACTAAAATATGAGTGAAATATTAATTATTTCAGGTATCAAGTATTTAGACATTATATATGGGAATATCTAAATAAAAAGAATTATGATTATGAGAGATTAAATATAATAATGGAAATCATCTCTAACCTAAAAAGAATCATATGAACATCCAACAAGTGTAAACTAAGAAAGAAAATTGGTGAATCTAGCACTTGCGATCGAGTTTCCACACTTCTTTGCATGGAATTTTGAACCCGTTTATTTTTATGTTTTAAAAGTAATTTGTGAGAAAAATAATTATTTTTTATATTTTTAAATTATTTTAATATAATAATATTAAAAATATTTTAAAAAAAATAGATATTGTTGTCGCCGTACACCCCCAAAAACCTCAAATATCCTACTACATCCGTGAAGAATCCGTTTTCTATTTGCCTTGATCATCGTTGTCAGCATTATAGTAATGTTAATAATAATAATAATAATAATATTAATAAGAACTTTCATGCTCGACCCTTGCAAAAAAGATGAATTTCATCCGGATTTCATATTATATTAATGATTAATTTCTTATTTACATCGTAATTTGTTATTGATATTTCATTATATTTTAAATATATTTTTTTAGATTTGTTTAGTTATAAGGGTTGAGTTGAGAGTTTTTTTTGTTTTTTTGTTTTTGTTCTTGAACTTTGGAATAACTAAATTGATATAATTTTTATATAATTTAAATTAAATAAAAAATTAAATTTTAAAATTAATAAAAATTAAATTTAATAACAATACAAAATAGTTTTTTTTAGTTTAAATATCTATTGATATGTCTAAAATTATTTTTTTATTATTAAGTAATGGATAAGACATGCATGAAATAGAAATTGACTCGTAGTTACAGTTACCATCGCTAATCTTCGTATAAAATAAAAAATAAAATATATATATATATATATATATATATATATATATATATATATATATATATATATAATTACCGTACCAAAATTATTAATATCTGCTGGTTATAGGCTTTTTCTTTCTTCCTCAACCTCATCGAGTCTCAACAAATCTATCCAAAGCAAAACAAAAATGGCGTCAAGGGACAAGAAACCAGCAAAACCCTCAAGCAGTCGAGCCGGAGGTATCCGTACTCTCTCCGATCTGAACCGGCGTTCCGGGCCTGACTCTGACAGCGACGACGAAGATGCTCCTCAAGAGTACTACACTGGTGGAGAGAAAAGGTAACAAACAAATACCCCCTTTAAAACCCTAATTTTATATCGAGATTTACTTCTTCTTGGATTTCAAATTTTGATTTTTAATGTAAAGTTGCAATCTTTTTTGGATTAGCAATAATGGGTTCCTTTTATAATTGATGAATTCATTGATTTGTTTGTTAATTGGCGGGTTAGTAGTGATAATTGATTGAATTTTGAAGTGGATTTTTAGTGCTGAGGGTTGAGGATGAGTCTTTTGAGAAGAAAAATGAATGGGGTGGGTGTCTTTAGTCGTGGTAAGAAAGATACTTGAAGTTTAGGCATTGAAAATCATGAAGTAGGAAGTTGCGCATTTGAGAGTTAGACAATTAGGTGGAGGGATAGTATGGATAGGGGTTCTTGGTTTTATTGCTTGGTTGTGCAGTGTTAGTTCCTTGGTCAATGGAAACAGTCCTGCCCCTTGGACGGATGGGAATGCTGTCATCTATTGTAAATCAAAAACTGTCATTTTGATTATTATTTTGTTTAGGCGAGCATTGGACTTGCTGTATTGAAAATGCTTTTGGGGTGGGTGCAAGAGGGATCTGGATAACAGCATTAGTAGGGTCTGGATAACGATGGGATTTGTTTATAGAGCTTGCTTTTTGTAGAGGTTCATTTACTATTGATGCTAGAGCTGTAACATAGGTAGAGAAGAATCATCTTAATCAGAGTCTCGACTCTAGGCATGTAGACTGAGTACTGAGCAAAGAAAGCTCCATGGTTCTGGAATGTTTATAGATGATGGTTCTTTAGTGCATTGTTAGCTTTATTTCTGTCATATATTTATAGGGCCGTATCATAAGCTATTCCGTTATATTTTGTATTTAAAGCATTTATAATTTCCAATCCTTTGTAATATTGTAAGGAACTAAATTTGATCTTGGTGTATTTTCATATTTTCAACTATTTGTTAATTCAATAATTTTAAGATTTTTTGCTCTTTATCTTGCAAATGTTAGAATGCTTTTCAATCCCACAACTGTGGCTCCTGAAATATTTCACAAAGCTTTAGTTGCTAATGCCTATGTATGTCTATCATTTTTTTTTATCTGACTTGTTGCCCTTGGTCATTCCTTCCTTTATATAATATATGTATGAAATGTGTTTATTTAAGTACTTTGTGCAATTCTAATTTTTACGGTTGCAGTGGTATGCTTGTCCAAGATCCTACAAAGGGTAATGACGTGGATGCAATTTTCAATCAAGCTAGACAGCTTGGCGCTGTTGAAGGGCCTTTGGAGAATATTAATCAATCTTCAAGCTCAAGTAGCTTTAGTGGAACTGGTAGATTACTCTCAGGGGAGACTGTACCATCTGCTCCTCAACAACCTGAAGCTGTTGTTCACAATATTGTTTTTTGGACGAATGGTTTCACTGTAAATGATGGCCCTTTGAGGAGTCTGGATGATCCTGAAAATGCATCTTTTTTAGAGGTAATAGCAATACAGATATAAAATGAAATAAAAGAAATTATATAGAGTCGGAAGAAAATTTTCACAAAGTGGAGTTTTGATTTGTAGTTGGTGATTGTTTCCACCCCTTATGTGTGAGAAAAATTCAAAGCTCGTGGTAATTGCATCATTCTCAATCAATATCTTTTCACTATCTTGCTTGTTTCAATAATGACTAGTGATTCTGCTAGATAGGTAGTTCATCCTAAGACTTCTTTTTCTACGTTCTCTTGAACCTTTACTTATAGCAGCATATGCTAGGGCAGCTTTTGTTTTATGTCGTCGTGTTTTACTTATTCCTGCTCCCTTATTTCTTCGTTAGTATTGTTTGTGGTGATATTATGATTTTGTTTTATAATGTTTTATTGCAGAGCATCAGGAAGTCCGAGTGTCCGAAGGAGCTTGAACCAGCGGATAGAAGGTCCTCAGTTCATGTCAATTTGATTAGGAGGGATCAAAAGTGCCCAGTGAGTCTCTTTCTCTCACTCTTTTCTTACTTAGACTAATAATTATTTTTGGAACTTTAGAAATTGTCATCCTTTTTTAATCTTCGAGTCAGTGTTTTGGTCAGTACTTGTTCCCGAAAAGAGCATCAGCATGCTTTTACATTTGTGTTTGAAATACATCGGTGTTGGTACATGTGTTTGAAAGACATTGGTGCTGAGCCGTACTGACACTGCTCTGTCATTGTTTTCCTGCAGGAACCAGAGAGGCAGCGCCATGTTGCATTCCAAGGTGTAGGGAGAACTCTAGGAAGCAGCAGTACTGCACTTGCAACTGAACCAACAGCTGATTCTGCTCCTCTGAACTCTGCTCCAACCCCTTTTATGGGTCTGGTTGTGGATGAAACACTGCCATCGACTTCAATTCAGCTTAGGCTGGCTGATGGGACACGCATGGTGGCCCACTTTAATAATCATCACACAGTCAATGACATTCGATCCTTCATAGATGCTTCCAGGCCTGGGGCTGCTCTTAATTATCAACTGCAGTTGATGGGGTTCCCACCTAAGCTTCTTACTGATCCAACACAGACAATAGAGCAGGCAGGCCTTGCCAATTCAGTTGTTATTCAGAAATTCTAGCAAAATCTGCAAGAGGGTTGCATACTGTCTCTAGGCATGATGGAACTGTTTCTTGCAGCAAGTGAACCGATTTTATGAACATGAAGACCTTGAATATATGTTTCCTTGTATACAAAAAGGAGGGTTGGCGGCTGGTTGATTGGAAAATGGAGTTGAATTTTGTGATTCCAAAATGTATTCTTCTGCGTTGTCTTGTAAATTGTATGCTGTTGTTTTGCTTGCTTGACATTTTCTCACTGCCCACTTTATTCATGTTGCCGGCATCTGTTCTTCCCCTACAGTCCTCCAAACCAGAGTAACCCATGCAAGCATGGCCCAACTTGGTGAATAGGATTGAAGTAAATGAGTACAAGGAACCATTGCTAGATCCTTGCTGGATTAGCACTTGCAAAATCTGCAGTAACCAGCCCATGGCTCACAAGCCCAGCCCTGAACTGAGGAAAGGACTGTAGCCTTAACCGAGTGGCTTAGCACCAGGCAGCTGCAGTACATGCCATGTTTAGTCCTGGACTCCAGGCCGAAGTCTACAATCTAAAAATGTCTCTTCTTACCTAACATCCTTTACAAAGTAAGACTAAAAGATCTCTGTCTCTAAAGCGGATGCACGCAAGGTATCTTATTCACTACTTGGTAAGGCATCTAATGATCACAGTGAGCCGGTGAGGCATCTCAAAACACCCCTCTCAACAGTTTCTATCCCCATTCATTGTGCCATGGATTAGACAAGATAAAGATTCTTTTGTCGGCCAAAAGAACCCGTTTGTGCTCCCATTTGAAAATTTCCCCTCTTTAGGGCTCGCCGGACTAAAGGGTCCCCCTGAGCCCATGTGCTAGCCATGCATCAACATGACAGCCTTGCATGATTTAGAGCCCGTTAGGCGACATGGTATTTTTGTAAGTATCCCCCCTCAAAAGTCACTAAAAAAATTGTTTTGTAATTTTCGAAAAGTTGCTTAAAAGCTAAAATCAGAAGTTAAACTTATTTATAATTATAATTGTCAGATTTTTCTGAAGTTTGATCCAGAAAAGAAACTATGGTTACCTCGTATATATTATTTTTATTCAAAACAATATTATTTCAAGTATTTTTTAAGTTTTTTGGTATTAACATGGTTAAATCACTTAATTGTAGCCATGTCAAGATCAAAACTAGTTCAAATTAAAGCATTATATAAATTAAATTTTAAATTACGAGTTTTCTAATTTTAAATAATCAAACTAAATTGGATTTAATAATTATGTTCGTAAAACCATTTTAGTAAAATATCTCCAAAATTTTATTCACTACTATATATATATCTATACACTTAAGTAATGCTATACACATAGATAGCACTTGATGCATGAAACCAGACAAAACAAGTTCATCTGCAAGTTAGTTGGTGTGTTCCGAAAGCTCCTTGTTTTTCTCCATGGGACGACAAATTCATCTTGTCCAGCCAAATTTCTTCTGCTCGCCAAACGCACCCTCAAGCAAGTCATTGGGGGTCATGTCAAGGAACATGTACAAAAGGCCATAGATAGGATCATAGGTAAGCTAGCTGCTCATGCCTCGTGTAGCAAAGCAAGATTCCCGGCCTCCTCTTGTTGCCAATTTGAGAGCGAATATCAGACCATTAGGGAAACACACTGATAACTTCATGTCCACATTTCAAAGAAACCGAGAGTGGTGCCATCCAACTTTATGAATGAAATTAGTGGTTGGATTATTGATTGAAGATCTTCGCTTATGTGGTGCTGGTGCACATACAATTTTGAAAAGAAAACTGAGACCCCACCATTCAAAGTGGTTTCCCTTGAGGGTTAATTTCTCTTTAATCTACAAGTTGACTGTACTTTGCATTGATCATGACGTCCCAATTGTGGTTTAAGTTCATAGACTGTTTGCCAATAATATTGGCCTCTGAGTTGCATCAGATAAGTTGACCGTATGGTTTCTTGCTTGCTGTCAAAATCATTAGTAGCTACTTTAATTATTATCTCCATGCTTAAGACCTCCAAGGAACTTCTTGCTTCCTATGGCAATGCACAAGATAACAGTATCCTGGTGCCTTTCTAAGCTGTCAATGGACGAAAGCATGCAATTATCATTAAACTCGAGTAATCAAGTGGTTGTTGCTGCGAGCAAGACCTTTAATCTGAGAGACCCACAGCTCATTTCATAAGCTGTCAAGGAACACAAGCATGCAATTGTCATCAAGCAGATATCTTTACAACTTCAGCTATGTATGGACACTCATGGAATGTTGTTAAATCTTGCAACTCTTGCATTACTTGCCCCTTTGCACTGCACGTTGATCAATGGGTGTTTATATGATTTTCATTTCTTGAAGGAACAAAATATATATACTCGATTAATATTTTCTATGTTTAACAAATCCATGCTTGTTATTTATGCTATTTCAACCAATGTCTAGTACTTTATTTTTGCGTAGATTTGAAGATACTATTGAATTGACTATAATGATCAAGACCTGCCGGCATTTTATTATAGATTCCTATCTTGCAATAGAAGGGATAAAAATAAAATAAAAAACATGTTTCATTATATCTGACAAAAATTCACATTAAAATTATTTCAATAATATTTTTATTTTATTTTATTTATTTACTTAAATCAAATACATTTCTATTTTTTACAAATAATGTACTAGTAAAACACAATCTAATAATAATAATAAAGACACCGTTTTGGAATGAGTTTCAATTTGGTTTTTATTAAGATTTGATTTTTTATTTTAGATTAATATTTTTTTAGTATTTTTAAATCGTTTAAATATATTAATATTAAAAATAAATTTTAAAAATAAAAATAAATTATTTTAATATTTTTTATAAATAAAAAATATTTTAAAAAACATCTTTACCACATTATCAAACAAACTCAAATATGGAGTAGGCTCACAAAGTTAATCAAGAAAATGTGAACAACACCTTGATCAAGATCCATTGAAAATGTTTGGAAAACTTGATTTTGGAGGATTAGAGTAGCAGGATCGAATCATCCCAACTTTTATTGACAATTCTGAAGAATATAAACACGTGCTCTCCTAAACACATGACATCAATCTCACCCTTCACAATTCACACTAGTCTGGACACAATTCTAATGACAAATTGTAATCTCCAACACCTGTAAGCAGAAGATTAACCAAGGTCTGATCATGGCCAGTTGGCCTTATACTTAATTTAGTTAAGCTCAGCTAATAATTATATCCTGTACTTGAAGATTCTGTCATCATTTTAATTTTGTAGGTTCATATAGAAATACTTTGCCTTGGCGGAAACTAGTGTAACAAGTGACTTGCCAGGCCAGGTCTTGAGTAGACGGGTAATCAAGCTGACTTGTCATGCTAAACTGCAGATCGATGGGTCATTGAGTTAACCCGTTAAGTCAGGCCGGGTCCCATGACACTAAAACGACAACGCCGGTGGCCCTGTTGTTGGGCGACTAATCTGAACGTGTAGCTCAATTTGACAGGAATGGACGTTCTCTGTTTACACTAATAAAGATAGAATTTCAAACAAAAGTATCATTAATTGGATTCCATGGTAAGTAGAGAACAATACTAAATAGCTAATTTGATCATCATGATTAGTTGTTTCTCTTTTGCACTTCAATTATGGGTTCCATTTAGAATTTGAAACTATTTGTTTATGTTTTTTAAATATATATTTTATGATTTTGAATCGTTTTAATATGTTAATGAAAAAAATAAATTTTAAAATTTAAATAAAATTATCTTAATGTATTTTCAAGTTAAAAATCATTTTAAAAAACAATCTCTATCATAATACTAATAATAAGTAATACCTTCTTTACTATTCTTGTAAAACTATCAGGCTAGGGTCCTCTGATTGCCAAGATTGTTGTCTTTCGTTTTGAGATCTTCATTATTCTTACAGAACCATCAGGCTAGGGTCCTCTGAAATCTTAAGCAGCAGCCATGGAATCTTTTTCTATTAAGAGATGTAATCTTCTTGTGGGTTGTGCTGGTGTAATCTATTGAATGGCCATGCAATAAGCACTACGGTTCTCAACTGTCTGCCCTGTGTGAATGAATGATTATATAAAGACTAAAAAGAAGCCCAAGTAAAGATCCATTGCACCTCGAAGTCAAGAAGCTTTTCTGTTTATGGCATATCAAAACTTATGCTAGAGTTGAATTGTTGATGTTTGATATCGTCAAAGAACAATGACACAGTGGCCTTCATCTTCTTCGATCGAGTTTTCACCAATAAGAGACGCCTTATTTCTTAATAACACACACCTCATCACAAGTGGCCAGATTGAATGTTCAAAGATTAACATGATTTCGCCTACCGCATATCAAAGACAAGAAAAAAAGCAAAAGAAGACTACTTTTCCAGCCCAGTTGTGAAACCGGGTATCAATTCAATCATCCATTAATTAAGAATCTAATTCGGGTTTTATCAAATTAACTTGCTAATTCATATATAAATTCATTCAACTAGCAACTCAAGCCTTCAACTCAATTGATATAAAAAGAAAAGGAAACCATCCAATTAATTAAGAATCTAATTCGGGTCGAGTCTTACTTCAGTTTTTTTTTAACCAAGCCAAGGTCTCTTTTATTATTTTAAATCATGATTTAAATTAACTTAATAATTCAAATATAAATTCACTCGACTCGAACTCAAGTCTCGAACCCGATTGACATATATAAAAAATTAAAAAAAAGCCATCCAATTAAATTCAACTTAACTTGCCGACACAAATTAAAAATGACAGGATAAGAAACCCTACATGGTAACCTAAAATCATATCCCAATTTAATTTGAGCATCATCCTTATTGCAAGCCAAGTTGGCATGCACTTCCATCTAATTTAATTACTAAGTGTTTAGTATTGTACTGCATAATAATTTTTAAAAGTATTTTTTTTTGTTATATTACCACATTAAAATCACAAAAAAAAATATAAATTTAATGTTTTAATATTAAGTATATTTTTAAAACGCATCTTGACACGTAAAAATACAAGGAAGAACAGCATTTTAATGCGGTGATTCAAAAAAAGCAGAGAAATCGGAGTTGGGGAGCGGCCTTGTATATTTTTAATGGCTTCTGCACCCTTTGAGTGGGACAAGATAAAATAATTTGGCTTAACAGCGTCCAAGAGATTATAGAATTTCTTGACCTATGAAACACACTTTTACATTACTGGCTTGTCGTCTTCGTTGTTTTTAATGTTGTTGTCGATTATGACTGCTCATAAGAGAATTAGAGAAATATAGAGTACGAACATTTCCAGAAGTGATAGCTTGTGGAGTATCTCATATGAAAGAGAATAAATTTTTTTTTTTCTTCTATATATGGTAAGGTGTTTTATTTTTTAAAAAATAATTTAATTTAATTATGAAGAATTTATCTCTCACAATCTATCATTTGATTCCAGACAATAATGAACTCAGTAATCAAATAGATGTTTACTATATGAATGATTTAAATATATTTGTTTCATGGAATACAAATATTGAGAATCTAAACTGATATCGAGAATTTGTTGACTTTGAGCCAAGAACTTATTGGTAAATGTGCTTGATTACTTTTGATTGATTAAACCCTTACACTAATAATAATTAAATTAAGTCAGATGTTATGAAAATATTATTAAAGTCTATGATCCATTTAACCTGAAATTTAATGCTTGTATTAGATTTTAAATTAGATTAAATTCAACTAATAAATCAACTTATAATTGATGATCAAGTTAAATTTTATTTTGAATTTAAAAAAAAAATTATTTTAGTTTTTCCAAAAATAATATTAAAACCACCATGATCAACCCGTGTACTTATAATTTGTGTTTTGTCCGGGTTATCTGCGTTTAATATCTTTGTTATACAGTCATATCTAATAATCAAAAACAAGAAAGGCCTGGTTTTGTTTTTTACTTATTTATTTATTTATTTATATATATATATATATAAAAAAAAAAAAAACTTTGGATGGAAGGGAAAAAAATATATAAAATTGAAAAAGAAGAAAACCCTTTACGTTATATCATGCAACTGTTGATAGAAAAGACGTAAAGTTAAAATCAGAAAAGCTAATAATATAGTAGGTTGAAAGGGCCTCTGCCTAGCTAGGGTTTGCTGTCCCTTCCTTTCCCTTCCCAATATTATTATACCCTCTGCCTTCCTCTGCTCTCCACACACCCTTCAAAACCTCCACACACTTGCATACACCTCTAGTAATGACGTCCCTCTCTCTCTCTCTCTCTCTCTCTCTCTCTCTCTCTCTCTGTTTTCTTTCTTGCTTTTCTCTTATTCTTACCCTGTTGTGACGGATTCGCGTACTGTGACACTTCACTAAAATTCACTATCCCCTCTCCCTCCCTCCCTCCCTCCCTCCTATTTGTTATACTGATAACCCTAACCCCTGCAGACCACCGATCTGGTGTCAAAATTTACGTAGCTAATGGATCAGACACGGAACAAAGCTTAGGGTTCTCTCCTTCTGAAATCTGACATTGATTCTCCATATCAAATGCAAATTGTAAAAGAGAAGAATTTGAGAGTTGTGTTCCATACGAGCTTGAATATGATAGGGAGCTGAGTCCTTTTTTTTAATATTTGTCAAATAACTATTTAACTTGAAATCTATATAAACTCGGTAATCATTGTAAACTTAAGCATAAAATATTAGATGAACTTTCTGATTGTTTGGTTGTTAATAATTTAATATTTATTAAAGAATCATTTTGATTCAATAATTTAAGACATTAAATAAAACATTTAAATAATTATATATTAATATCTAATATTAAATAATAATTAAAGGTACCCAACTTGGACTCCACCAGAGGAACCACACATTCCCTGGACCCAGATCGATTATGCCAATTGCGGACCTCTGGGATTTTTCTGTTCTTGATAGATTTTGGGAACGTTTGGGAATGTTAGGCTGCGTTTTTTAAAAATTTATTTTTTTTTATTAAAATTTAATATGATTTATACGTTTTGGATCGTTTTAATGTGCTGATGTTAAAAATAATTTTTAAAAAATAAAAAAAATATTATTAACATGTATTTTGACACGAAAAGTTATTTCAAAAACACCTGGAATCACACTGTCAAACACTCTTTTTATGTTTGTGTGTGTTTGTGTACACACGCACACGACATGCACCAACCTTGCTTGCCTTGGTGTACACAACTCTTTTCTTGATTGTGCACACTACCCTACGTTATTTATGTGTTTTCAGTAGATAGTTTCTTAAATTGGGTCATGCCCAGAATAGGAAACTTGTATATTAAACGACAATTTGAGCATTAAAATAAAAGGGAAAATGCATTCATGTGATAGAAATCAAACAATTATTTTCTCTTTAAAGTATATATATACTTTGCATATAAAATATGTGTTTGGTGATATAAAAATTATATCACCAAACACATATTAATTTGTTAAAAAGATTTTGAGACAATCATTTACTCAACCTTTATTTTATATTTTTACCAGTATAAAAATAAAGTAATAAATATTTATTTTATGGGTGCTAAACTAGGTTTTTTTCGAAGAAACAAAGGGAAATTCATTATCCTTGCATTAATTTTTTTTTCTGTTTTTTTGGAATATTAAAATAGTATTTGAAGTTGGGGTGAGATACTTCTCAAAAATGCTTTTTATTTAACAATATATTAATATAATTTTTTCTATATTTTTTATTTTTAATTTCAGCATATTAAAACTATTAAAAAAACATAATATATATATATATATGATTTTTATTTATGCCAAAAACATCCAAACACAGGTAACAATAATAAGGCAATGACAAATAGCATCTAAAAAATATAAAGAAAACATCTTTTAGGTACTAAGAGGATGGATGACATCTGAACTTCACAGGGATGGATTTTAAATCTCTCAAAAAACAAGGACTATATAAATCAATCATTAAAGGGTGAGATGGCAAGAATCTCAATCTTTGGGACCAGGGCCAACCCTGACCACTCCTTGGTCTCTCGCCACTTGGAGCTGGCACCAAACCCGTTCACAGCTAACTCAATTCATACAGGAGCCGGTAGTCACATGAAGCACACTTCATACACGTGGGGGTCTCTTCAAGACGAAAAAATGGAAGTAACATGCAATTCCATGATCTCTGTGTTTGACCATTTAAATTCTAATTAGTCCTTGGTTTTTGAAAATATATATAACTAGTCCCTCCACTCTTGTTCAACACTGTCTAGTTCCAAACCTCTGTGTTTGACCATTGAGCTGGTGGTTTAGAGGTTGCTGAATTGGATCTGATTTATATCATTATTAGGTAGTGAGAGCTTAGAGAAAAAAAAAATCAATTTATTTTGTAGTGTGGTTGCGGTTACTTTTTAAATAGCTTTTCGTGTTAAAATATATGTGAATGATATTTTTTTATTTTTAAAAAATTATTTTTGATATCAGTACATCAAAATGATTTGAAAACACTAAAAATATATTAATTTAAAATAAATAAAAAATAATTTTTTAAAATACTTTTAAATGTAAAAACAAACAGATAATAGAAACAAAAGAATATTTTTACTCCCACGTTTTCTAATCGCGATTAGTGCCATTGGCTTCGAATGAGAGAAAAAAAAAAAGAAGACAGCACATGAATGACGAATTCAATCAAGATTCACAACATAAAACAAAAGAAAGCACTCCATGTTTTATTTATTTATTTATAAGTATGGTATATATTATTTTTTAAAATATTTTTTATTTAAAATATATTAAAATATTTTTTATTTTAAAAAATTATTTTTAACATTAAAATAATCTGAAAAAATAAAAATAATAAAATAAAATAAAAATTATTTAAATAAAATACTTTTAAAAAACAAAAATAAACAGTACAAAAATTATTCCAAGCTACATGCATGCTTCTTTTATCATGTACAAGCCTCTCATATGCAGGTGTTACAAGCTACATGCCTGCCTCTTGGACTGCACAAGAAGAGTACTGCAAGTAGTACTTAAGTTACTATTTCCCTAGTCATGTACAGAAAGTGGAGGGTTTTTGTCATTCTTGATTAACGGTTGTTTCTTCTAAGTAAAATGTTTTATATAAAAATATTTGTAATCTTTAAAAAACATTTTAAATAAATGATAAATGTTAATATTTGATAATCAATCTATGATTATTTCATTTTAATATGTTGATTTTAAAAATAATTTTAAAAAATAAAAAAAATATTATTTTAATATATTTCAACATAAAATACACTTTAAAAAACAACTACAACCACATTTCAAATCAAGAATAGAATTCTACTAACCATCTAGGTGGTGGCCCAGTGGTAAGAGCTTGGGACCAAGAGGTTTGCTACCTCTGTGGTCTCAGGTTCAAGCCCTGTGGTTGCTCATATGATGGCCACTAGAGGCTTACATAGTCGTTAACTTCAGGGCCCGTGGAATTAGTCGAGGTACGCGCAAGCTGACCCGGACACCCACGTTAAACTAAAAAAAAAAGAATAGAATTCTACTCTAATCAATTTATTACCTATCTATCAAATAATGTAATATTTATCGCATTTAAAATGTTATACATGAACATATTTCCTGCAAACCAGTCAATTTATTATCTATCAAACAATGTAATATTTATCGCATTTAAAATGTTATACATGAACACATTTCCTGCAAACCAGATGACTTTATCAAGATGCGAAATCATTCATGATCACAATTAATGATTACAACACCACTATTTTGGTGGCGATTGGGATTAGACGAGGAAGAGCTAGGAGACAATTTGCTCGAGACGAGTGGAGCTAGAAGCCATGATTCGTTGAAGCTAGAGGCTAGAGCTGCCATGGTGTATGGTAATTGTTTTTTAAAATTTATTAACCTTAACAAATTAAAATGATATAAACATGTAGAGAAGATGATTTTAGAAAAAGAAAAATTTAAATCTTGCGACCAGCCGTGTCGAGAAGAGACATTCGGACTGTCCCACAACCTTTATCAGCTTTTTAAACGGCGGTAACCCATTTTTTCCCCCCTGCTAACAGAGCTTGGATTAGATGCTATGACTGTGACTAAGCTAATAATTATGGTGTAAGAAAAGCTACATATTTTCAATCTTGCCAAAAGATTCTTTCTCCCTTCTGTTTGTTTTTCGTCTTCACCTGTCCATGACTTGTTCGTCGAGTGCACATGTGTTTTGTGAACAGAGGTAGGATAAGGGGGTCCGGATTTTTACAGTTTATGGAGATCAGATTAGCTTACAGCATGCAATTCCTTGTCTTGTTTTTAAGCTCATCTTTCTTCTTTTGCGGATTCCACAGGCCACCATATTTTTTTTTTAGTTTAACATGGGTGTTCGGACCAGCTTATATGTATCTCGATTAATCCCACGGGCCCTGAAGTTAACGACCATATAAGCCTCCAGTGGCCATCATATAAGCAACCACAGGGCTCGAACCTGAGACCACAGAGAGAGCAAACCTCTTGGTCCCAAACTCTTACCACTAAGCCACCACCTAGATGATTGGCCACAAATCTTAGTTGTGTTTGACGTTGTTTTTTGTTTTAAGTGTTTTTTTAAAGGTTTTTTATAAAAAAAAGTTATTAAATTTATGAGTTTTTTAATTATTTTTAGTGGTATTGATGGGTTAATGGAAAAAAAAACTTAAAATAAATTAATATATTTTTAATCAAAATTTATTTTTAAAAATATCATGTAAGATAATATCAAATATTTTAATGATTGTGGTTTAAAAAAATAAATTTAAAAATAACTATAAATTATAGCTTTATTTTAGCCGGAGTTTTAAATAAAAATTTAACACAAATTGCATTGTATAACCAAACATAGTTTAAATAAAACTAAAATAATATCATTTAAAAATAAAAACATTTCATTTCAATCCATAGTCAATTTAGTGAATTTACCAAATGTCAAATAAGTAGTTACAACTAACAAGAAATAAATAAAAACGAAGTTAAAAATGAAATATTCATGTTTTAATCAATGAAAATTAATTGATTAATTAAAATAAATATAAAAACAAAGTATATTAGATATCTCTTCTTTTTTTCATTATACAGCCTGTAAAAATTGTATTTTACAAATAACAAATATATATAACACACGAAATAGAATTAATTAGAAACACTAAAAACACCTCAATCTCTCTCTTCAAGTGGATTTTTTTTTTAATTTGACCATTTATTTGAAGTCTTAAAAATCATAGCCGTGAATTCTACAAGTATAAGTCATTTTTCTCCACCTGTCAAGTCCTGAGAGACCTCCTTTATCAATAGACTAATCATTTTTTTTTTCCTAACTAAACTTAAAAACGTGATATCTCAATTTTGAATTCAGTTTTCCCATGTATTTTGGGAATCTAAAAGTTGTCATATGAACATTTAATGGGTATAATTTATTTATTTTAATTAAGAAAATATTTGAAAACACGAATAAAATTATAATTTTTTATATATTTTTAATTTAATGTACTAATCTGAAAAATAATTTTTAAAAAATAAATAATTATTATTTTAATATATTTTTAAAAATATATATTTTAAATCGACATCACTATCATAATTTAATGATGCCCCAGCAGATAAGCACGCAAGGCCTTTTGCGCTACATCGTGAGCAACCCAGTACAAGTACAATTAATCTATTTTTGAAAAATTGAAGAGTTTTTTGTGTATACTCTTAACAGCTTCCTGCGAGATAGAACGAACATTCAATAAAAATGTTTGCTTGTTGAGTAAATGGATATAATTTCATATCAGTTGAATATAATTGTTCTAATTATTTTTTTATTTTTTTTATTAACGTGGATGTTTGGGTCAGCTTGCGTGCACCTCGATTAATCCCACGGGTCCTGAAGTGAACAACTATATAAGCCTCTAATAGCTATCATATTAGCAATCACATGGCTCGAACTTGAGACTACAAGAGGATCAAACCCCTTGATTTCAAACTCTTATCATTGTATCATCTACCATATAGTTATAATTGTTCTAATTATTAATACTTGGAGAAATTCTATGATATTTAAACTATAATCACCAATGAAAAATATTTGGTTTTTTTTTATTTGAAAGAAGAAAAAAGAACTTTTGGGGCCATAGCTTTTCTTCAAGAGTTAGTAATATGAAAAAAGTTTGGAAGAATTTCAAAAGACATTTGGCAATCAAAAGCTAGAAACCATAAATCGAGACTTTTGGATCTTTGAATTTCATTTTAACATAAAAGTATCAGCGGACACTTTAACAATTATGGTCACAGCTACAATAATTACGGTCAAGGAAAAAGCTTCAGTTAGAAACCAAAGTTATACCAGATGCGGTCCAAAGGGAATTAGAAAATAAGAATATAAATTTCATTCCAGCCAGTATTTAACATCTTTTATAACCATAGCCATTCTTGCTTGGAAATAGCAAGTTTTTATATTTAAAAAATATTTTTTAAAAAATAATAATTTATTAGTGTTTTTAGATTATTTTGATGTACCGATGTCAAAAATATTTTTTAAAAATATATATTATTTTAATATATTTTCGAGTAAAACATATTTTAAAAAATAACTGCAATTACATTTCTAAATACCTCATATTTATAAATATATTGTACGAATAGAAATTTGAACGAGTCATCAGCGGTTTGGTTAATTTATATCTATTTATAAATTAATATTTTAAAAAATAACTTCAATCACATTTTTAAATACCTCATATTTATAAATATATTGTACGAATAGAAATTTGAACGAGTCATCAGCGGTTTGGTTAATTTATATCTATCTATAGATTATAAATTCAAAAATGTGATTATTTGAGTATATTTTTAAAATGAAAACTTATATTATTTGTTTCTACAATGTTTGACTCATCATAAAAAAAAATCACATTTAAACGAAATTATAATCTTACCATCAAAACTCAAATTAGTTTACTTCGACAATATTAATTAGTATTTATAGAAAATCATATACATGATATATTATCAATCTATAGATTTAATTTCTGGGTAAAAGACATAAATATCTTGATAGAAGACTAAAAATTGTAACTGCTCGTGACAAACAGGGTGTTGAGAAAATGCAAGGCATGCAAAATTTATAGCACATGTTTTATTGGTAAAAATATCAGTCCACCAAACATCAATGACAATTGAACAGTACATGGATGTCTTAAAAATGCTTACAAGGTGGAGACAACATGAATGTGGCAGTGTTTTCACCGGCTCAGATTTATTATTATTTTTTATGTTATTAGATAAGGTTTTAATATATAATTTATATTATTTTTTAATATATTTCTTTAAATGAAAGTTATTTGAACTTAAAATTTATATAAATTTATATTATATTTTATTTTATTTTTATAAAATAAATGAGGATAAAGATATTCAAACTTGTAATTGTTTAATTATCAATGTTTTGATGTTATGTCAAAAAATCATTTTAATCTAATAATTTAAATTATTTAATAAAATTTTAAAATATAATTTATATTATTCTCTTATATTTATCTTCTGAACACCAAGTTAGAAAATATTTTTCACGTCCAAACCCTAGAGAATATGATTCTCTTAATTTTAAAAGAAATTCACTTTCTGAAAAGGGGGATTTAGGGCCATGTGAGACGTCAATTTTGTGGAATTCGAAGGTATTTTTGCATGTTAATCGAGATGAGATCACATCTCTTTTACACCTTTATACTAATTTGATACGTCCAGGAGAATAAACTTTCTTGAGCATGGCTTCGAGATTTGAATACTGAGGGGCAACAAACAGAGCATTGAATCCTTAACTCGTTGAGGTTATATTATAGATATTCCATCACTTCTATTTTTTTTTTTGTTTAAGGTGGGTATTCGGATCAGTTTGCATATATCTCGACTAATTCTACAAGTTTTAAAATTAACAATCATATAAACCTCCAGTACAGGAATATCCACTTCTATTTTGTATGTTCACTTCTGAATATTTCCATGTATTACAAAATATCATTTATTGTTTTGTCGGTGGTTTATATTTTAAAAATCATCCCATTTATTACAGAAGATATTGTCTTGTCGGTGGTTTATTGAGGTGCACATCTCCAAATGAAGCTGTAATTAATCAGACAATGAATGATAAAACTGAAAATCAAACCTTCTCGTATATTTTTATGTTAGAAGGTTAGCAAACATTGAGAGAAACATCTCTGAAAAAACACAAATAAACCGATGTGGGCAAATTTTTAATTACGAATATTAACTAATACTCTCGTGGAGAAAGTAGTATAACTTTCCCCCACATATTTTTTATTTATTTTTTTCATTCCTCACATGTTTTTTTTTTTCAAAATTTTTTTTATTAATTTTTTTTTTCTATTCAACTGGTTGAGAAATTTAGTTTTATAATTTTTTAAAAAAAAACATTATCAATTACTACAGCGTTTCCTCGCATAGTTTTTGTTTTGCTACGGTGTTTTTCTACATGTTTTTTTTTTAAATTATCTTTGTCGAATTTATTTTTTTAATATTGAGATGGTTAAAAATTTAGCTTTGCAGTTTTTTTCTTTAAAATATTGTGGATTGCTATAGTGTTTCCCTACATGGTTTTATGTTTTTTTTATGATTTTTTTCAAAATTATCTTTGTCGATTTTATTTTTTTAATATTGAGTTAATTGAGAATTACAACTGTAGCTTTCCTCACAAAACATTGTGGATTGCTATGGTGTTTCCCTACATGGGTTTTTTTTTCTTTTGTTTTTTTATGATTTTTGTTTTTTATATGATTTTTTTCAAAATTATCTTTGTTGCTTCTATTTTTTTAATATTAAGATGATTGAGAATTTAGCTTTGTATTTTTTTTATTTAAAACACCATGGATTACTACAATCATTCCCCATACGGTTTTTTTTTTATGATTTTTTTCAAAATTATCTGTCAATTTTATATTTTTAATATTAAGCTGGTTGAGAATTATAACTGTATATTTCCTCACAAAACACTATAGATTGTTACAGTGTTTTCCTTTCCTTTTATTTTTTAATTTTTAAAAAAAAATTATCTTTGTAGTTTTTTTTCTTGAAAACATTGTAGATTGTAATAGTTTTTCTTCATATAATTCTTTTTAATATTTTTTTATTAGTCCACGATAACGATAACGCATATACATGTCACAAGCCCGCGTAGATGTCATCTTTATTATAGAATACTCTAAAACGCGTGGGATATTCACTGTAACAGCAGGTTTTTTTTATTTTGCTTTTGTTTTTTTTTTACATGTTTTTTTTTTCTTTTTTTTTACCCAAAATTGATTTCTTCTTCTTTTTTTTGTTTCTTTTTTTTTAAATTTTTTTGTTTCAAAATTATCTTTGCTAATTTTTTTAAATATTGAGCTGGTTGAAAATTTAACTATGTAGTTTTTTTCTTTAAAACATTGTGGATTGCTATAATATTCTCATATATTTTTTTCTTTTTTTTTAATGATTTCTTTATTCTTTTTTTTTCAAAATGGTCTTTGTAGATTTTATTTTTTTATATTAAGTTGGTTGAGAATTTAGCTTTGTAGTTTTTTTTTAAAAAAAACAATATGGATTGCTACAGTGTTTCCCCTACATAGTTTTTGTTTTGCTGCAGTGTTTCCCCATATATTTTTTTAAAAAATTATCTTTATCGAATTTATTTTTTCAATATTGAGCTGGCTGATAGCTTTAGCTTTCCCCATATGTTTTTTTTTATTTTTCTTTTTTCCCAAAATTGTCATTTTTTACATATTTTCTTTTTTTTTTGTTTTGTTTTTTTCAGAATTATTTTTTTTATTTTATTTTTTTACTATTGAGCTGGTTGAAAATTTAGTTTTTTTGTCTTTTTCTTTAAAACACTGTAGCTTTCCCCACGTGGTTTTTTTTCGCTTTTGTTTCCTTTTTTGTACATTTTTTTTTCATTTCTTTTACCCAAAATTGACTTCTTTTTTTTTTTTAGATAGCCTTTGTCGGTTTTTTTTATATATTGAGTTGGTTGAGAGATTAGCTTTGTAGCTTTTAAAAAAAAAAATACTATGGATTACTACAGTGTTTCCCTTACATGGTTTTTGTTTGGCTACAGTGTTTTCCCCACATGTTTTTTCTTTAAAATTATCTTTGATAAATTTATTTTTTTAATATTGAGTTGGTTGAGAATTTAGCTTTAGCTTTAGCTTTAGCTTTTTCCACTTTTTTTTTCATTTTTTTAAATTTTCCCCACGTTTTTTCATTATAATTATAATTATAATTATTATTATATTGTATTATATTATATAACTGTTTTTTTCTTTTGTTTTTTCTTTTTGTTTTTTTAATGAATTTTTTTTGTTTGATTTAGTTTGTTAATGTTAATTTTTTTTTATTTAGTTATCAGATTTTCATGATACGAATCTCGGGTTTGATGGGTTAACCTGATTTGACGAGTTATTTTTTTTCATTTAGTTTAGTTTGTTAAAGTTAATTTTCTTTATATTTAATTATCAGACTTTCATACTTTCATGACACGTATCCTGGGCTTGACGGGTTAACTTGGTTTGATGGGTTAACCCGGTTAATTCTAGGTAAACCCGTCATTTTTTTTCTATTTAGTTATTAAACTTTCATGACGCAAATCCCAGGTTTTACAGGATAACCTGGTTTAAAAGGTTGACTCGATTAATTCAATGTTTTTTTTTTCTTTTTTTTCATTAGTTTTTTCCTTCCTATTGATTTTTTTTTGTTTTTTTTAATTAATATATTTAATTATCACACTTTTATGACACGACCTTATAGCCAGACCCACATCCAGTATTCGTGGGTCCGGTGTTACAGCCAGACTCACTTAAACTTGTGTCATATAAGTTTAATTTTATTATTAATATTATAAATATTACTCTTAGGTCAGGCGCTGCAGCCAAACCCAAGATTATTGGGTATAACTTTGCAGAAAAACCCAAGATTTTTATTTTTTTATTTTTTTTAATATGTTTTATGCAAAAAAAATAATCCGCGGCATCGCGCGGGTATAAAAGCTAGTGTTATAACTAGGCTACGTGGATAGCTTGTGAGGATATTTTATAAACCATCAGGGTATAACTAAGTGTAGGAAGAAGCTTAGATTGTGTAGAATGATCAAACTAATGAAAAGGTCTTTAGAATTTGATTCCATCACTGAATCGCATTCGAATAATTAGAAGATTACCTGTTTTAACCAGTCAAGGTCCCAAGAGCTTCTAAATTAGACCTAGAAGGTTTTTTTCGGGCTATTTTTTTTCTTTATTTTTTAGTTTTGTGGTTTATTTATAGTTTTTATTACCTTTTCTTTTATTTTGTATTTTCTAGTTTATTCAGGTTGATTTTTGAATTTATTAAAGAAATTATAAACTTTATAGAGAGACTCACTATTTTGACATAAAATATTTAATAAAAAAATCAGAATCATATTCGTTTACATGGAGAGCCTTTTCGTCGGAATTATATGTTCTCGTACTTGCTTAATTTCTTGTATTATTTTCATATATGTCACAAAAATATAATATGGATTTGTTTAGTAGGGATCTAAAAATAAAAAACTACTTAGTAAAAGAAATTACTAGATGTCACATGTCAAATTAATGCATCATATAATTTCACTAAAGGACATCAAAAAAAATACACTAAATTATCTAAGTAAAACACTGTAGCGATTTAAAGAACTCAAAAATTTTCTTCCATTTTACTCCTCACACTTTTTTCAATTGCAATCTTTTATGACTAAATCAATGACCAATTTCTTAAAACTTGTTAAGGAAAGAAAAAAATCAACAAAAGATGACCAATGTGTAAAACAAGTAAAAATCTCATAGTCAATCTCAAATTCGCTATAAAAAAGATATGTTTAGTTTATCTACTTTTTTTTTTCTTACTTTATAATCTATTTAGTTTTTGCAATTTTTATTTGGTAAAAAAAATGCATTCTTATAACATTTCAATTCATGAGCTTTATAAATAGAAGAGAAAGTCACTTAAAATTAGCTAAGGATAGAGAAAGTTAGCAAATAATTACTTTTCAATGATAAAACATGTCGTTCTTGGTATCAACAAGTTTCTTTTTAACGAGAGAAGTTTGATGGTGATAAACATTTTTCTATAAACATGCACAGAAAAGAAGACTGAGCTCTACTTAAATTTTTTTTATTCAGTTGATTTTTGTTTTTTGAGTTATTTTAGAGTCGGTAAGTGGTCTATGAAGATTTTTAAAACATTTTTAGATGTTTTCGGGTCACGATGACCGGAACAATAAGTTTTTGGGGTTAAAAACTTGAATCTTAATTTTTTTGATCAATATAGATAATTAAGAAACATAACAACATGCGACATGTCTCATGCTATTGGTAGGTTAAATATGATTGACTTGAGTAATTTTTTATCTTTTTTTAATCGATTTTTTTTAAAATATTCACCATTAAACATTAGGTTTATTAGTAATTAAGCTTTATAATTTATTTTATATGATGTTAATGTGGTCTCATAATCTAACATGTAAATCGAGAGGTTAAACTAAATTGACCTAATATGTTTGTCTCGACGTTTATATAAAAAAAATTTCAAATTTAATATTTATTTCGAGTTAAGATATATTGTCACCAATCACTTGAGATGTTTTTGGATCCACAAAGTCGAACCAGTCAGTCCCCACAATTATGGGTTTTATAAAAATGGAAACAAATTATTATTAGCCATAACAATTGGCCACCAAGATAAAATAAATGAAAGCATTTTAAACAAAATAATAACAGTTGGTGTTAAACATTTACAAGTGTATCTATCTTTTATTTACAAGTCACCTGTATAGTATTAATAACTTTTTTTATTTATAAGTTCATATATTTCTCAATTTACTATATAAAACATAGATAGCATCTTTTAGTTTCTAAGTTAAAAAAAAATCATGTCGAGTCTCATAACTTATTTTAATATGTTTTTTATAATATTATCGTGATCTCAAACAAACGTTTCAACATTGAATTGATATTTAATTGTTTGAGCATCTAATTTTTTATTATATAATTAAATAAAAAATAATTTTATAAAAAAACAAAGTTTTTAAACCTGGTAGATTCTAAGATCCAAATTATTGTTTTGAAGGGTTAATTTAGTTTGATTAGGTTATTATTTTGAAAAAAAAATAAAAAATTAAATTATATTTTTACTATTTATTTGAGTTGTCTTTATATATTATAAAAATTGTCCAAGGCACATTGATTTAAGTCATGAGCCGGATAAAAAGCCATAATTTGGAAATAACATAACCTATTTTTTTTTATTCATGTTGAAAGAACTTTATCCGACGCAAGGTACATAGTGTGGATTAGTTCACCAACATCTGTTTGGTAGTGTGGTTGCATATTAAAATGATTTAAAAAAATTGTTAAAAAATTATTTTTGATATCAGCATATTAAAATGATTTAAAAATATTAAAAACATATTAATTTGAAGTAAATAAAATATAAAAAAATTTAAAATTTTTTAAAAACACTTTTAAACACACGTAAACAAACCGGAAAACTTTTACCTAGAATATATTTTTTTTATCATCGAGATTTATTCTTCACAAGAGATAGTGAAAAAATAACATAGCATGATGAGTTGGAGAGGGGTGGCATTAAAGAGCTCGAAGCCCACCAAAACAACAAGAGGACAAGTGTGGCCACTGTCACAGCAAAAAAAGAAAGATGAACAAGAAGAAGGGGAGATGGTGGGTGGGCATAGTATTGGGAGTTTTAAGGCCCTAGGGTTAAGGTTAAGGTGGAGAAGAGGACAGCATATAAGTTAGGGAGAATATTAATGGACAAATTGCTATCAAACCCTGCATTAAATATTAGAGATGAAAGGAAGAAAGAAACTGTAGTGTACTCTACAGATACTGTATGTGAGTGAGAGAGATAGAGAGAGAGAGAAGAGACTTGTGTAGGGTTATATTGATAACCGTGCCCCATCAAAACCTCCATTTTACACCACAAAGAGACTAGAGGCAGATTTCTTTCGTGGCTGGTTTCTCATATTTCCTCGATTTGATCGTTCATATTTTTCTTTCTTCGCAACTTTGGCTCTCTCTCTCTCTTTTTTCTTCTTTGCCAGTAATGGCAGTGGCAGTGCAAGAAAAGAGGGAGGTAGAGACTTGAGTTTTCATTGGGAAGGTAAAGTTTTGGAACAGTCCCTCAAAGATAACCCAAATATTTCCTTTCATTTTACCATCTATCAACCCACCGCCACATCTGCTGCTGCAGCTGCTCTCTCTCTCTCTCTCTCTCTCTCGCGTGCACTCTGCTATTACCCCTTTCTTTTTAAAGACCAGAAACTCACTCGCTCCCTCACTCATTTTCCAAGGGAAATCTGTGCAGTCTTTTTTGGCAGACAGAGACTCTTATCTCGCTTGCCAAGATAGCACCAAACCCTCTTACCAACATATAACAAGATACTGACTCTTTTGCTACTTCTATCTACACTATCACTATTTAGGATTTCTCTGAAAAAGTCTGTTCTTTGAAGCATAAATCCCGGGAGAGCACTGCACAATACTAATACTACACCCCACTTTTTGAGCAAAGAAAATACAAGGTTTTGCATAGGTAGGTGGGAAGAAAAAGAGAGAAGAAGAGAGAGGGGGGGGGGATGGGGTTAAAATTTGTAGTACTACTACTAATACTTCACTAGTAGCTACCAAGTTGCAAGGCACACAAGTGAACAACTAAGAAAAAGATAAGATAGTGAGAGAGAGAGAGATAATGGAGGGTGGTGGTGGTGATGGTGGTTCAAGTACCACTTCATGTATGATGGCTTTTGGAGACAACAGTAATGGACTATGCCCTATGATGATGATGACGCCTCTCATGTCTTCTTCGTCTTCTGCTCATCATCAGCATCCTCATCATCATCATCGGGCTAATGAGGGCGATTCGTCAATATCAAATACCTTATTCCTTCCTCTACCTCCTACAAACAATCAAGGCCATAACCGTATCCATAGTAATGCTAGTGGCTCTTCTTCTATGATTATTGACGATCACAACCGCAACCACAACAACAACACTGTCACTGCTACTGGGTGTTATTTCATGGATAACAATGATGGTAGTAGTTCTTCTGTTAAGGCCAAAATTATGGCTCATCCTCACTACCATCGTCTCCTTGCTGCCTATGCTAATTGTCAAAAGGTGAAGAACGAAGCTGAATTTCCAGTCTCTGTAACCCTATTAACTAAACACCCCAAACCCATATATTTGTGTTTCTTCCTGCTCTCATGCATGTCTAGTAGCAACACTCTTTCTATTGTGGAAGTAGACTAACTCAGTTATCCTCAAATTTAGCCAAAAGTTCTTGTAATTATGGATCTAAGAAGTAAACATCTCCCAATTCCTGAACTTTTTCGGGGTTCATTTGATGCATCCAAGAAAAATTCTGTTGCAAAGAAAGTGAGAGGTCAAACCCTTTTAAGCAAATACACATGATAGAGACATGAGCTTAATTAGTTCTTCTCTTTCCTTCCTTCCTTCCCCTTTCATTCATGGGATATATATATATATATATCTCACACATGTCAGTATTTCTTCAGGTTGGAGCACCACCTGAAGTGGTGGCTAGGCTAGAAGAAGCTTGCGCATCGGCTGCTTCTATTGCCCCCGCTAACACAGGCTGCATCGGTGAAGATCCAGCCCTTGACCAATTCATGGAGGCTTACTGTGAGATGCTGACCAAGTATGAGCAAGAGCTCTCTAAACCCTTAAAGGAAGCCATGCTTTTTCTTCAGAGGGTTGAGTGTCAATTCAAAGCTCTCACTCTTTCCTCTCCAATTTCTGGTGATCATAACCTCTCCCTCTACCCCCACCCCCTCCCCTCTTTTTCTTTCCTTCTCTCGGTGTGTTAAGGTCTTTTGAGCTCCAAATTAAAATATTTTTACTTGTTTATTATTGTTGATTTGATTCTTTATTAAAATACTAATAGGACTTCATGCATGTGTTTGTTTCCAAGAAGGATTAATTGACATCATCGAAGAGCTTGTTTCCCAAAGTGGGTGCTGTTATATTTATTTCCCTGGCATGTACATTTTTTTTTCTTCCCTAGATGGAACTGTTTGAGGTGATAGGGTATCCATAGAGAAGACGGTCTTTCTTGCCAAACATCGATGGGGTGGTAGGGTTAATGTTCTCTGATTTGATTCTATTCTCGGTGCTCGTGTATTTTGTTTTGTTTTTCTTCAGTTCTACTTCCTGTATTGGTAGATATTGACCCATTTATTTCCAATCAATATTGTACTGCTACTGTTGTTGATGTTGTTGAAAGCTAGGTTCTTATAATTTATATGCGTTTTTGCCATACAATTGTAAGTACTTTTGGAGATTGCTAGTTTAATATCTGGCTGCTAGAGTCTCGATTGCATAGAAGATTCTTCGTAGAAAGCAACTCGTACATCTCGCTGATAAGATGGCAATTGCAGGGCTTGAATGTTTAAAGTTTTGAAAATACATGAGATACACAAGTGATCGTATTTTAGCGAGTTGAGGGATGATAGTGTTCATATTTTTAGGGTTCCTTAAGAATTTTAGTGTTCAGATTATGGATCACGAGCTTAAAACTTTCAAGGACGACGGAAACATGGATGGGGGTAATGCGATTAGAGGCGGATGACTTGTGATGTGTGAAGGAGAACTGCATCCATTGTAAAAGGACCTTTTCACTAGTGGTTGTGTATTTTATGGAAATCAGAACAGCTTGTAGTGTCTTCTTTTGTTCTTTTGACAGCAAAGTCACTAGTATTGCTAGAATTGGAGTAGGTTCTCCCATAGGATACGTAAATCACAATACATGCCAAGGGACTAAATTTGATTCACAATCTTTCATTTATTTCTGTAGTGATAACCGTGTATTTAAGGGACGTTGTCTCTCCCTCTTGAAAGATTTCTGTAATACAACTAATAATTTCTTAGCTAAATTAGAGTTATATGAAGCTGTGAGAGCTTATTTCCAACCTTATTATAAGGTAATTGTCTTCTTATAATGAGTGTTGTGTGTTAAATGTTGCATCTAGGTAGAATTTCTTGGTCTATCTGGTTCTGCATGGACAGTAATGCAGTCCTCTATGGATTAAGATGTATGCATATATTCTTCTTACTTTGTTGGCTTCGGAGCAAGATATACTGAGTCGGAAAACGAGCACTTGTAGGCCTCTAATGGACTTGGAAATACATTTGTTGTAATTAAAATGCAATCCGTTTCATTTGCATCTCCTAAATATTAATGGACTTCATTCATGCTCACTAGTTACAGTGATACTGCCATGATTCTTTAATTATAATGTAGGATCGCATGAGCGTGAACAAGGTGTAAGAGTTTCTGGATTGTTTTTCAATCTTAACAACGAAACCCTAATCTGCCTGATGAATTTTTCCAAGTCAGTACAATGATGAATTTCTTATTGCTAGAACGGTGCAGAACTTGTATTCAGATTATCACTTCTTTTCCCTCTGCAAATATAGGGCAAATTCATAATGAGGTAGTATATGTTGAGTTTTGTCGATCTATTTTCATGAAGCCTTACTCATTGATGCAAGGATCTCTTTCGTTGTCTTAGGTTATTGCTATATATAGTATAGTTTACACCAATACTTTTTATATACCTTTTAGGTAAATGGTTGTTTGATTAGAGTTTTAAGGATGGTTCATCAGAATCAGATGTCCTTCAATGTGTTACTGACTCTTTCATTGTAATTCATGAAAAAAGTAAGAAAGGATAGGAGCAGTAGATATATTTGAAGGACTAGCTTCCCTCTTTTTTAATGAAAATGGTGGAAGTTTAAATAATTGTATAATTCCATATGTAAGTGGTTATGGAGCAAGGTTTTTCTGTTGCAGCAGCAGTATGGGTGCTGCTTTACTGTCTTTCAACACACAATTACTGCGAAAATATCATGCTAGTTGCTGCAGTAACTTTTCATGGGACATTTTAATGCGTTTTGGGCTGCTAACTCATTTATGTTGTCACCAGGTTGTGGTGATGGCAATGATAGGAATGTGTCATCTGAAGAAGAGGTTGATGTGAATAACAACTTCATAGATCCTCAAGCTGAAGATCAAGAGCTGAAGGGTCAGCTACTTCGCAGGTACAGTGGATATTTAGGCAGTCTCAAGCAGGAGTTCATGAAAAAGAGAAAGAAAGGGAAGTTACCTAAAGAAGCCAGGCAACAGCTGCTGGATTGGTGGAGCAGGCATTACAAATGGCCATATCCATCGGTATGTATGTTTTTTATCATCTAACTTCGTCAATGCCATACCTTGTTGCGCCTTAGTGTAAGAATTAGAAGCCGGGGAAGCATTTATGTCCCTCTTCATGTCATAGCACCGTAAAAGCTAATTTTTCTCCTCTCCTCTCTCTCATCATTTGCTTCTGTTTCATGCATGCGACAAGTGGTTCATGAAGACTTTTACTGGATCTAAATTAACCCTTGTTTGCTTCCCCTCGGTTAATTACCTCTTGGTTTAGATTTCCTTGTTTTTTCAAAGCTGTTTTTGGTGGCTGCTGGATGATTCTCAAACCTTTTCTCACAAATTTGTTTGTGCCGAGTGGAATTTTATTTGAAGTTAAAACTACAAGTAATTCAACTCTTGTTCGGAGATTACATTATGTTTGACAATTGTTTATGTATATTTTTGTTCATAGATATTTTAGTTATTTTATGCGTGTTGAAACATTACCTCAACAGGAGTCACAGAAGCTGGCCCTTGCTGAATCCACTGGTCTGGATCAGAAGCAAATAAACAACTGGTTCATTAACCAAAGGAAACGACACTGGAAACCATCGGAAGACATGCAGTTTGTGGTGATGGATGCCGGCCATCCTCATTACTACATGGATAATGTTTTGGGCAATCCTTTCCCAATGGACATCTCTCCCACACTGCTTTGAAGATCATGCATGATACATGATTGATCTTCACTGCTGGAATGCAAGTGAAGTTCTTAATACGCTTGCCCCATTTGACATGCAAATTATATATGTTGTGTACTTTTATGCATCCGGAGGCTATCTAATGTAGTTGAATGTTGTGAAACCAGCCCGTCTCTTAATTATATACATATATAGTATAGTAATGTTGTTCTCAAGTGTTTATAGATGGGTGTGGTCAAACCGGTGCCTGGTTCCTGCTAGGTTAAGACTCTCAGGGCATGAAGAAATGTCAATTTTTTACTGGGGGCTCCTAGCTATTATAATTGCATGAATCATAACCCGCTTAAGCCTGTTCTGGAGCCATGGATATCAAGTAGAAGCTTACGGGTTTCTACGCCTGTCATCGGTGCATGCCGCATGGCTCCATTTGCCGTTTACACTGATTCTTTTTTGGCTGAAATGAAACTCTTGCTCATGCGATAGTTCATGTTCTATTTATGAAGTTTTCATGTCAGTCTTTTTTGCTTCGAGTGTTGATCATCATGTTATGTATCTGCTTTTGCATGTCCTTGTGGAAGTCTTGAAACTTCCTATAGGTGAGTTCGATAACAGACTCATTGGGATCTAGTCTGGAAAAAGGGGGCCATATCTGGTGACTTGGTAGGGGTCCGGACCTGGCTTTGAAGGGTCGACTTGCAGGGCTAGATCTAGTTTAATGGCTACATCTGTCACGATGTATATAGGGGCATGAGAATTTACTGGATTCTCATTTGATAATGCACAAGCAATGTAGCATTCCTGCTGCAACCACAGCACTCGTAAGATGGTTAATTTGGATTTTGAACTTGGGATTTGATGGGAATTTTACGAATTAGAATATCTGTTAAAAGGAAACAAGATTGAGAAGTAAATTTTTTAGAATGGAAGTCATGTAATTTATAACTGGAAAAAAATTAAATCTCATGTAATTTTAATTTATTGCAATAATACTCTTATTAATCCATTACAAGCTCTATAATAATCTAATCGATTCTTCATGCCTGTTGACTTCTTTAACTATAATTATTGGCTTTGGTATAGGTTTTTTATTTTTAATAATTAACTTTATATTTGAATATTTTGTGTAGTACTGAAAGGGTTAAAGAAATTGAGTTGTACTTGTTTTTGGGGTTTGTATGTTGAAAAATAGGAATCATTTTCTTTATGAGCGTTGATCTCTGATACCATGAAACAAAAAAAATATGAAATAGAGGAAAACAGAATTGCAGAGAGAAATTTTCTCGTGTATATTAAATGATGCCGATGGTCCAATTATATACAATAATTAAAAAATATTCTAACTAACTTATCCCATACAATATTAATATTGTCATTCTTCTTTTCATTGACGTGGTGCGGTGATGATTCATCCTCTAATAATTAATTATATATTTTTTAGAATAATTGATTTGAATATTTTGTATAATACTGAAAAGACTTTCATGTATGTAACCAGCTAATTAGAAATTCTTTTCATCTATATAATATACTTACTTTCATTGATTTGTAATTGTTTTGAAAGAAAGTGGATTTTCTTCCCTTCTCCTAGATGCTCTAGCAATGCATTTATTAAATCCATAATTTCATCTTATAATACCTAAAAAGTAACTGCATAAATCATAATAAAACTTAACTTTAAATTTTCCTCCAATACCTCATTTACCAATACTATATATCTAGTACCTATAATAACATAATATTTTTCATAACCTAGATAAAATAACTTCACTAGTGCTAACATTTCTTCTTGAAGAAAAAAAATATTATTTATATTGATGGCAAACAAAGTATAAATAGATCAATATCATGCTTGCTAACACTTTATTATCATGCATAATCAAGTATTATCATCTAAATATCATGAAATAATGCATCATACGATTTGACTGAACATGCTTTATGCATTCTTATTGTAATTCTCCATTTGAAAAAAAAAAACCCACAAGGAAACTTCTATTTGTAAAAAGATGCTTCCATTAAATTGAAAATGGATGATTTTTTTGATCCATTTGAAATTACAAGCTAATTTTTGAATGAAGGGTTATTTTTTTCACTACTCTCTGCATATTCTCTAGTTATAAAATGTGGGCCGATCTAACAGGTGGATTATCCCAATAAAAAATTCAGGTTGATCTGTAATATGATTTTTAAGATTAGTTGATTATTTTTTGTCAAAACAATATTGTTTTGATTAATTTTTTTTTATATTAACCCTAGTTAACTCTTTTGATTTGTAATCTAAACCTTGTCATGAGTGAACTTTACCTAATGGGACCTTAAATAAATAAAATTAAAAAAAAACAGCATATGTTTCGTTTTTGAAAGCAGCCCATAATTCTCAAAGGCTTCTTGTCAAGAGAGGAGTGGCCCATTAAACTTCCCATGAAAGTTTTGAAACTATGATATATTCTTTACCTAATGGAACCTCAAATAAAAAAAAACATGTTGGCATATGTTTTGTTTTTGAAGGCAGCCCATAATCCACAAAGGTTTCTTGTCAAGAGAGGAGTGGCCCATTAAACTTCCCACGAAACCCCATGGGAAGAAAGCTTTGGGCTTTTGCTTTGCTATTCTCCACTCCTCTCACCCACTCTTACAGTGCTTCCTTTCTCTTAAAAACGATCCTCTCCGGCTGGAGGACGATCGAAGACTATGAATCATTGGTCTCATTTCTACATTCAAGGTTTCATCTCACGGTACTCTCCTTTTTAACCCCAACAGATCCTGAGCTACCTTTGTATTCTTTGATGAAGCATTTTATCAAACACCTAGCAGTCATTATTATTATTTTTTCATTTCCTTTATGAAAGTTTGAAATTTTATTATCATAATTAATGGTCAATAATCCAATCTGGGTTTCAATATTTCTGTTTATTAATAGTGCAAAAAAGTGAAAAATCTGAACTTTTTGAGTAATAGATGAACAAGTGAAGTGGCATTGGCTTGCTTGGATCAGTGGAGTTGTGTTTCTAGGTAGTTAGAGTTATGACTGTCGATTTCGAGAAGGATTTGGCGTTCTTTTGGATACTTCTCTCGGCTTGGTCGCTGTGGTGATTCTTCTAGTCTCACTAGTCAATCATTTCGAGCTTCTCATGGTAAAGGAACTTGCTTTACTGGATTTTTTCTGTGGTTTTTTTTTTTTTTTTTTTTTTTTAATTTTGTTTACCTTTGTTGTAACAGATTTGTATGGACATTTTTCTGGGGATTGTTTATTTTCTGCAGAATCTTCTAGCTTTATCAAGGTTTGTACTCATTGTTTTTAAATTTTTTCCTTCTTTGCCGACATCAAATTCTGAACCTGGAGGATGTGGGTTATTTATGTGCAGCTTGTCAAACTCGTTTTGGATTTGCATCGACTGATAAACTCATGAACTGATGGTATTGCATGTTTTAATGTAGGGTGGGGGGTCTTCCCTTGCTTATGGAAGGGTTTCGACGTCCAACCTGAATCTACTGATGGATTGTTTCCTTCTGATTTATTATCTGCAAAGAATGTGGTAACGCCACAATGTGAGATAGGTACGGACTATGAAGAGAGTTTAAATTTCACTTGTATGGCAATGCAGTGATATGTTGTGCACTTGTTTTGCATTTCTCCACATTTAGTTCAATGTAGTCCTCCCTGTGGTATTAAATGATAGAAGGGTGATTGGGATTGGAACATTTAATTTTTTAACTTGCTGCTGAACAGAGACTCTCGAACCAACAACTTATATGGTTCTGGTTTCAACTCTTTTGATGTGGTTACACAATATTATCAAACCTGGTGATGTCGTTGGTCCAGTTGTACAATTATCTAGCTATTTTTCTAGATTGATCTTTTAGTTGGATGTTTCCTGATTAAATGAGAAAAAAAAAAAAACTAAGGAAAAGGTAGGTAGAATAGTTTTGACCTGAGTTCTTAAACTGTTGTATCTTACTTCAGATTTTTATTAATGATTACCACTTCTTCCCCATCAAATTTATAAGGAAGAGGAAAAAGAAAAAAAATCACATGCTGAAGGGGATTCTAACTCTTTTGCAATATTTTTTTTCCTTCTTCCAATTCACCTATTTTTGCATGTTATGTGTCCTCCATGATATTGTTTAATCTCTTCCATGGAACATGCAATATCATGTGAATACAATCTAATAAAAGTTCACTTTTCTTACTGGTTGACGCTGCATCGTGAGTTTTGACTCTTGGGAGTGATTTAAATACAGTTTTAGTTATGTTCTTTCCTTGAATATATAAAATTGTGAGAATGAGATTTATCTTATGGGGCTTATTGATTCACTGCATAAGTTTTAATAGCTCTGAATTTAATTGTCTTCATCTTTTTTTTTTAAAAATAATAATTACAATTAGGGATATTATATTGACATGATGTTGTGATACAGGACTTTATCAGGACCTTGTAATTCCAGCGCAAATTTTCGTAACTAGGACAAGGGCTTAATGGTTTTGGCTGGTGATGTTTTTGATTTCCCTATCAGGAATGATATTATTCACCGTGTCGTGTGATGGCAGCTTGCAAAACAACAATAGGTAGTCTCAAACCACCATGCTTAAATCTTCAAAGAAATTAATGGATTATGACAAATGTAGAACTCTCTTCCTAATCATATCATTGATAAAACCTGTTGGGTTTGTTTTTATGAAAATCTGTCTGATGACTTGCTAGTTCTTATCTTGCTATGTGTCATGGACCATGACAAGTATTTTGTTCCTAATTGGATCAACTTTCATGGTCTTAAAAAAAATCTGCTACCTGCACGTTAAGCCTTCCTCTTTATAAAGTGGATGCATCTGATACTGGTATCAATTGATTTGTTGACAGGGAGCACATTCAACTAAAACAATCAGTGAGGTTAGTGGGACTGGAAGAAAGCCATATAGACAAAAGAGCACTGGCCGAGCAAGGTATGGAACGCTGTGTTGGCCCCAGGTAAAGAGCCTCTTTCACCCTTGTTGATCTTTGTTTTATTTGAGTGTCAATGCTTCTTTAACTTGAAGATTAGTTAGGTGGGCCTAACATTAATGTTTGGATCACAGTTTAGAGGTGGTGCTGTTATGCATGGTCCTAAACCACAAAGTCATGCTATTGAATTAAACAAGAAGGTGAGGCGTTTGGGGTTGAAGATTGCTTTGTCAGCTCGTGCAGCAGAAGGAAAGGCATGTCTCTCTGTCTCTGCGTCTTTGATTTTTGCACACTCCAATCAAACGATGAAGCGCATGCGATTTAGTTTGCACTGTAAGCTCTGTTCCATGAAGAATCCTTTTTTACCTTTCACAGGAGAACAGCCAACCAAAATAATTCATTTCTTTGCTGTTTTTGTTATAAGATTCGAATACGTGGCCAAGATGTTCATTCCATGCATGCTAGTTTTGTCTTCGAGCTAGGAATTTTTACAGTTGAATTTTGGTGGGGTAGTTAAAACCTAGGCATGGCTTTTTTTGTTGTTTTGAACATGGCTTAGCCTTTGCAAATTGTGCATCGGTAATTGAAGAGGTTATCAGGGTTGCGATTTTATTTTCTCAGAATAGAAAATTTTATTTTCTCGGAGATGAAAATTGTTAATGCCGAGAAAACATGTAAATATACAAAAAAATCACTTTAAAATTATTTGTTTTATATTTCTGTCTCTTCTTTGTCTGTATTTTTTAGTTTTGTAACACCGAAAAAACAGCCTAATGTACTCAATGTGCCTCAGGACAAGCCATTCGATGATTAATATTTCTGAGATGTGCATTTCAAGATGAAATTTGGCATTGATGCTGTGAAATTTGTTGAGGTTGAATTGATACTCAATGCCACATGGAATCCCACTCAGGATTATGCGTGTTGCTAAAGCTATGAGCTTGGCAACATAATGACCGTTGTCAGGTCAAGAACACAAGGCTTAAGAGTTGGTAGGTCAGCATCACATCGTAAATTGTGGGCATTTGATTTGGACATATCATACATGTTGAGAATACGTAAGGATCAATGTCCTCCAATGGCCTAAGTTCACTCTTATGGGTCGCTTCTCATGCCAGGACAAGATGCCCTTGCAACTTTTGAAAATTCTATCATCAAGTCAAGATGGGTCTGACTATTCCGTAACAAAATTGTTAATTAGAGACTAGGTTTGATTGAGTCTTTTGAATAGTTTTGATTTAAAAAGTCAAAATTATAAAGAAAATAATAGTATTTCAATCAATTTATTTCTTAGAAAAATATTTGAATTTTACTATTGAACATGTAATTATACTATTCAGTTTATTTAATTTATATCTAAATGGTTTTAAATTGAATTTATATGATTGTAATTTAATCTTAGAATAATTAAGTATGTAAATCAGGGTTATTAAACTTGGTTTAATAGTTAATTCAATCAAACTTGATTAACTTGGTCAAACTTGAATGATATGATATGATTTTGAGATGATATCAAAATAAAGCAATATTATTAAACTTGGTTTAGCTTAATTTTTAAATTAAATTAGGTATAAATTGATTCGGCTGGTGTGATTTAATCAACTTAATCAAAACTTGGTTTGATTTATTTTTAAAATAACATCATTTTAATTTTTAAAAATAAAAATAATAAAAGAACATGATTTTAGATTTACTTAGGTTAACTCAAATTAACTTATCTAATTTTTTTTTGTTAAAATTTTAAATTTTTTAGTACTTTTAGATTATTTTGATGTATTTATAAAAAAAAATTTAAAAATAAAAAATTATTTAATATATTTTTAAATAAAAAAATATTTTAAAACGCTAGACTGACTTTAATAACTTTATTCAATGATAAAACAAAAAATATATTTCAGTGTCAGGTAAAATTACTAAACTGCCTCACATTTATGACCATTAGATTACATTTACATGGGATGGGACATAAAGACAAAACTCAGAAAAGACAATCCAATATTTACACAAATTGGGTTACATGGCAACACCCCATTAGCCAAAACCCAATGACAAAACTTAACCAAATACAAAACCAATCCTTAAAGGCTTAAACTCTTACAAGAAAAAGAAAATCCATATCATTACAACCAAACTACATAGTTTGTGGTTATTTAAGCTGACACACACACACTTAAAAAAAAAAAAATGACACTGTAACAGGTCAAGGGTCACAGCATCTTCTTCTGTTGTCTTCTCTCTCTCTTCAATGTCAAGAAGCTAGGGTTTCTCTCCCTCCAAAATCTCCACTCCACTTTCTACCAAAATCCCTCTTCATCAGTATCAAGAAGAGAAGACACTTGAAGTCTTAAGGTCCCATGGCTAAAACCAGACCAGGAGGCATCATCTCCAAGCCTAAAACAGGCAAGAGGGACCTTGAATCCTACACAATTCGTGGCACTACCAAAGTTGTTAGAGGTAATAACATTCTCAAAATGCGTTTTCGCAGTTATATTTATCTGGGTTGTTGTAAAGTTCTGATTTTCGTTTGTTTTGTGGTGTTTCTGATAATGGGTTGTTGTCGTTTTGGTGTATTTGATAATGGGTTGTTGTAAAGTTTTGATCTTTTTGCGTGTTTTCTTGTGTTTATGTAGCGGGGGATTGTGTATTGATGAGACCATCTGATACTGGTAGGCCTTCATACGTGGCAAAAATTGAGGCGATTGAGGCTGATAGCAGAAACAATGTGAAGGTTAGAGTGAGATGGTACTATAGGCCAGAAGAGTCTTTGGGAGGGCGCAGGCAGTTTCATGGAGCAAAAGAGTTGTTCTTATCAGATCATTATGATGTACAAAGTGCTCACACCATTGAAGGGAAGTGTATAGTTCACTCTTTTAAGAACTATACAAAGCTCGAGAATGTTGGAGCTGAGGATTATTATTGTAGGTTTGAGTATAAGGCTGCTACTGGAGGTTTCACACCAGACCGTGTTGCTGTGTGAGTTTTTTCTTTCAACATGGTTTAGATTTGAGTATGCTGGAATGTGTTTTATTTTTTGTTAGTGTGTTGTTGTTTGATTGAGGTCCTAGTGCTTTTTGATTTTTGAAGGTATTGCAAATGTGAGATGCCATATAACCCAGATGATCTCATGGTGCAATGTGAGGGTTGCAAGGACTGGTAATATAGCTTTCTTGTTTCTGTTGTTTTTTTTATTTTTTCTTAATTCTCCTTTTCTCTTTTTGGTTATTTAGTCAGTTAGTTTTCTCCAAAGTAGTCCCGTGACAATAAAAGTTTTGGGAAATGTGTTCTATATGAAGTTGAAAATGGGGAAAAATAAAAATAAAAAGTGAAATTTTGTGTCCTAAGGCAAAGGAGCTAAGGACGACCACTCTTAAACCCATTTCCAAGAGAAGGCTTGTAAATTAAAAAAAATAAGAGAGTTTTGTTGGTGAAGTTCTCAGCCATTCAATTATCAATGCTGGACAGAGAAAGGAGCACAAGGATTAGAAAGAGGCAATTCTCCGTATCAAGAAACAAAGTGCAAATATACAAAAACAAGTTGCTTGATGTGGGACAATTGACTGCTATTTGAGCTGATAGCTTGATCTCATCAAGTGTTATCCTCCCTATGCCCACCTTTTCCATTTAGATCATAAATCTGGACTTTAGTGGGCAGTTATTCTAGTTAAATTTTACAAATGATATCGGCACCATTCTGGGGCCATATATTTTTGCTCTGCTGTTCAACACTATTTTGTCTATTGCTTTAAGTCGATGGCAGTTAACAAGATGTGATTTTTCTGGTTTTTCCTTTTCCCCATGTAAGATTGTTACCATTTCTATGGGCTTTTATGCTCTCAAATACATCTCAAACATCATAGTTCTAATGGTATTAAATTGACTCACCCATGTGTTATATCTACTTGCACGTAGAAGACGCAAAACGTTCTTTGTCGTGCATTTCTAGTGCTTACTAACCCACAGAGAATGTAAATTCCTTTGCTATACTCCCAAATTCAGGCCTTTTGGATGTAGTTTGAATGGCAGGGGATAGTATGCTTTTATAGTTATGCTTCTATTACTTTTGGAGGCATTGTGAATAGTTATGTTTCTATTACATTTTGGAGGTATCGTGAATAGTAAGGGAATTTCGTCTATATGCTCATGTGTGATAGCCTTAAAAAAGGTTTTAGTCTGCTTTAATAGTTATGCTACTCATGTTCTTTGTAGGTATCATCCTGCTTGTGTTGACATGACAATTGAAGAGGCAAAGAAATTGGATCACTTCATGTGTTCTGAGTGTGCATCTGATGATGATGTGAAAAGATCACAGAATGGATTTTCAGCATCATCATTAGCTGAAGTCAAGGCGAGACTTTTCTCTATCCTGTTTCCTTTTTTCTGGAGATTCATTTTTGTGGCCTTAATATACCCCATTTACTGTGCATGACATGCTGTGAGCTTGTTTTCTGCGATGATTTTTGGGTTGAGATTTAAGAAGTTAACAGGATTTGTTACTAATATTGTGTGGAGTAGGTTGTTGATATTAGTGTTTTGATAACTCTAATGATGGGCGTATGGTGTGGATAAGTAGATAAGTAGTGATACATGAGTCTCCATTACCATTGTGGCATCAACCATCCTTTTGGGTAAAATGTACTGAACATTTAGCTGGTACCAAAGAATATATTTGTAGGATGCACTACTGCTTTCATGTATGAAATTGAATACATGGGTTGGGGCTGCATTTTGGCCGCAATAGCTTGCTGATCTTGAAACGAAAAGAATTTTTTACCTGTAGTAAGCATGATCCATGTATTTCACATAGCAGTTTGGCTTCGTGCTCATGTTCATTTATTAATCTATATCTTATTTGTTATGGACTGTGATTAATCAAGCATTTATGTTTCTATTACTTTGTGTTAGAAATATCTTTCTCTTATATAGTTTCATGGGTTGTGCTACACTGGCAATACAATTTTCACTTCTACACTTGCCTGATCCCTATCTTCGTATGGAATTTGAAGTGTAGGTTGGTTTATAATGCTCAGAAGATTGTAACTTTGATGCACACATTACCATTTGAAAATTTGAGTTATTGTATT
Organism: Populus trichocarpa; assembly: GCF_000002775.5. Lineage (NCBI taxonomy): Eukaryota > Viridiplantae > Streptophyta > Magnoliopsida > Malpighiales > Salicaceae > Populus > Populus trichocarpa. The sequence goes on from NC_037290.2 coordinate 27,511,597, forward strand.
GATTTGCTTGGATGAGATGGATCTGGGTCCAATAGTTGCATCTTCATCTGAATTGTTGTGATATAGTGAGCTATGCTTGGGTGGTGCAAATGTTAGAAGTTGTTTGATATAGATTTTATGTTCATTTCTCTTTCCAATCCTGCAATGTACAAGACATCCTGAACTGTCAATCTAAATTTGGCTCCATGGTTACAGAGTATAATTAGAAGTTTGGTCTGTCATTATATCAAAATCCACAGTGATATATTTACCCATTTTGTCCCTTGTGTGCTTAATACTGCCACTTATTGGTTCTTTTCTAGACTCTAATATTCCTGTTTGAAAACAAGTTCTTTTCTGTGGCAGAGTTTGATTTTGTTGAAATTAAGGCAAGGTATTCACTGCAACTATGAATGCTCATTATTCCCATTATAACATATTTAGGATGTTTTGAGATTGGGATATAATTTCAAAAAAAAAAAAGGACGGTCGGGATATGATGTTATAGTCAGTTGGAGAGTGTACCTGCATGTTTCTACATGGAAGGCTACTATCAACTTCATGTTGTCTTCAAGGCATGTCAGAAACATTGAGCCAGATCTTGTTTTTCACATATGGTTTTCTATATGTAATCCATATACAACCTTCATGGTGCGATTTTGTTTACAGTCACTTCTAGCTTCTTGCCGTGATCTTACAACTATTTTATTTCATCATCATTTATTGGAATTAAGTTATTTGTCTACGCCAAGGGATTCCAATCCACAATGGATGGGTGGCTTTCTGTCTTCATCCAAAATGTTGCATTAGGGTATTGGAATTTGGAAATATTGTGTAGAGACACCATACTGTTCTTGCAAAGTTTGGATGATATTGGTTAGGGAAAAATATCAGGGTATTGGAATTTGGATATATTACATGAAGACACTCACTAATATTGTTCTTGCAAAGTTTGGATGTTGGTTAGGGAAAAACATTGATCACATACATAGCCCAATCTTCATAAATGATGACATGTTTTCCCTCTTTATTGTTCTCTGAAATGAATGATTGTTGAAGTCTCTGAACTTTACAGGTAGAGAACAAGCGCCGGAAGAGATGATGAGTGCAGTTAGGTCAGTGAAATGCACAGGGAGACCTAAATCTTCTTGCAGGTTTAACTTGTAGATTGTCAGTGTTTGAGATGTATAGTGCAAAAGACCATGGTGTGCATTGCTCAAACTGGGCTGTCAGCAATTTCTTGTGTTTTGTCATGTGGAATATGTAAGCTATGCTAGGTTCAGGACATAATTAATTTATTATGAATCTATCCTGAAAAAGGTTTCATTTGGATGTTTTCTGACATCAAACCTATTGCATGGAGTAGACATTCTTAGTTTCTGGTTTTCCCTTTTTCGAAGCCAAGACAGAAACCCCATTTATGCTGATGGTTCACTTGCCAGTTTGATAGCAACCAGCTTAACTTATGTTGTAGTTGCTCATTTATGGTCTATGTTCCACACGCACAGAGTTTTCACAACAACTCACTATAGACCTTGTGATGCAGTGCCCAAGTCTGAACTGATGGCCACAAACTGAAATGAGGACCTTAGTTTGAAGCAGGAACGCCTCCTTGATTTTCGTTTTTACACTGTAAAAAATCATGTGGGCTTAGACGAAGGAAAAATGGTCCCCAGCTTGGGTCTTCTTTCCTACACAATTTTCATTTTCGAAAGCTGACCTCAAGATCTTGGAGCCTGACTGCCGGTGGGCCTAGCTGTTTTTTTGGTTATTTCTTTATGCTATTCATTTGGCAAGATTAAATTGTCAAGTCTACAACATTATTCTACCACCTCAGTGCTTAACTACATGCACAGGGCTAAAAACAATAGAGTATAAATCATGAGGCCCTAGGGCATCGCTTCTTACTGCGTGTTATTGGATTAGGTGATAATGCGAGCGTTACTTGGCAATCTATGAAGTTTGCAATCATGACATCCGCCTTTCAAACCGTGGCTAAGAGTACTATATTTGTACCCAGTGCTCGAGGATGGAGTGCAAGTGTGCAACCCATTACAGTCTTGAAAACCCTCTGGAGTTATCCCGTTCATATTTGTCGAGAGGATTATAATCGACTTAAAAAGAGTCTAAATCATTACATTATTAGATTAACTCATGGTTAATCGTTTTTATTAAATCTTTTAATTATATTATTTTTTATTAGGCAATATTAAAACAGATCACTAAAATTTAGTTAGATCAAACTGGTTTTTTCATATCAATATTTTATCTAGCTTAACTAGAAATTCAAATTATGTTCTTAGCCCGTGTTTTTCGGATCATTTCGTCAAGTTGGGTTGTATTTTACAACCTTATTTCGTCCTCCCCTACATGTTTGTAATAAATTCTTATTTTGACAGGAGGCCTAGAAGTTGCCAGTCAATCCGACTGTGAAGGTCATTTCATTACCATATTTGTTTCAATTTCATCAAAATTTAATCTATCAAAATCCCTCCTAGATTAAAAAAAGGAGTCGAATTTAATCAATAAAGAATAGAGAACCTCCCAAAATCAACATATTGGTAGTAAATATTATCGGTAAGTCCTAGCAACATGCTTCTTGTCTACATAAACCAGGTCTCTAGTAGTTTTTTGATACGCATGGCAGCATGCATGCCCAAGAAGTACCTCTAAAAGCCTTCCTCGATATCTCCACCATCTTTGCATTCTATACAAGGTAATATCTAAGGGATAGTAACGGTTTAAGTCCAAGCAGGGCTTCCTTTCCAGGGCTTCCTTTCCATATCAGCTAAACCGTTACTGCTTTATTCACATGGACAATGTGTCTTAGAATTATTGCTTTACGTTTTTGCATGCTGTGTATATGGCAGCTTATTTTTCTCAACATCCTGGTGCCTGAGCTCATGTTTCCTTCACTGAAAATGATCATGGCAAACAAGGTTGATACATCGGCTTCTTCGAGTTATTATGCACTTCTGATTACTGTCCTTGTCTTTGTTATTGTTGGTACTTGTTGTGCAGAAGAAGATCAGTGTACTTGGTCTTAATGGAAGAAGAGCCAGTGGCATTTCATGGAAGCCATTTATCTCATGAAGGACGAAAAGTACTTGCACTTGACAGGTATTACTACTGTTGTTTTCCTGTCTTGAACATCTTACAAATTTGTCCTAGACTTCTAGGGCAAGGGAGAGGATGTAGATTTTTAGGGTTGAATTCATTTTCTTCTATTGGTACTGATCAGGATATATATTTTTATGGATAGTGAAGTTTCCAAGGCTCATGCAAAGCACTTGGTGGATTCTCATGACCAACTTCTGCAAAGCAATCTAAAAACTGGAAGCTACAACAAGCTCTACAGCTTCAAACACATTGTTAATGGCTTTTCTGTTCATACAACCCCTTCTCAGGTTTCTTTCCTAGTTTCTTAGCCTTCTCTTTCTCTATATATATTTTCTCAAAGTTGACGGTAAAAGTAAATGCAAGTTTTGTTGGTTGAAAATTCCAGGCAAACAAATTGAAAGTTGCTCCTGGAGTGAAGCTGGTGGAGAAAGATAGAGGAGCCAAATTGATGACAACATACACTCCTCAATTCCTAGGGTTACCTCAAGAAGTATGGGCAAAGGAAGGAGGAGACAAAAATGGAGGTGAAGGGATTGTTATTGGTTTTGTTGACACAGGAATCACCCCAGAACATCCAAGTTTTACTTATGATCCCTTGAATCCTTTCACATCAAATATTTCTCATTTTTCGGGTGCTTGCGAAACGGGGCCTAGATTTCCATCTAGTTCTTGCAATGGTAAGATAGTGTCAGCTAGGTACTTCTCAGCTGGGGCTCAAGCAATTGCTACTCTCAACACTTCAGTGGACTTCCTCTCTCCCTTTGATGCTGCTGGGCATGGCAGGTACGTACTGCAATGATCACTATGTAAAATGCTCTTGAATATATCAAATAGCCATCTGCTGAAGATGTCATTGATACAAATGAATATACTATGTTTAGTCATGTGGCATCAATTGCTGCTGGAAATGCTGGGGTCCCAGTGATTGTGGATGGCTTCTATTATGGGCGAGCTAGTGGGATGGCTCCTCGTGCTCGGTATGCTCTTAATTTGTTTTATACAGTAGCCTTAATTAATTTACTTGCATGGCGTTTAGGCAACAGTTTGATGAGAAGTAGATGACCTTTTAACATATATTGGCCTCAGAATTGCTGTTTATAAGGCTGTGTATCCAACAGTGGGAACTATAACAGATGTGGTTGCAGCAATAGATCAAGTAAGTCTTGAGGTTTACTAGTCTGTAACGCAAAATCTACAGCATTTATATTGTTGATTGGATCTTATTAATCTCATGTGCTGAATCTGTGGCACAGGCAACAATGGATGGAGTGGACATATTAACACTCTCAGTTGGACCAGATGAACCACCAGAAGATACCATTACATTCTTAAGTGTGTTTGATGTTTTCATGTTATTTGCTCGACGAGCTGGAGTTTTCGTTGCTCAAGCTGCAGGTAACCACGGGCCAGACTTTTCAACTGTTGTATCTTACAGCCCATGGGCTGTAGGTGTAGCTGCTTGCAGCACAGACAGAAGTTACCCCGGTTCTCTTCTTCTTGGAAATGGGCTAAAGGTTGGAGGCGTAGGTTTATCAGGTATGAGGTATCCGATGTAGTATAATTGGCACAATACCAATGTATGTTCTTGCAGAACGGAGAAAAAGGATCCATTTAGCGAACCCCAACTAGTTTAAAAGGTTGAGGCTTGGTTCGCCGTCCTCGTTGTTGTACTTATGCATTGCATAATCTTTTCCAGGTCCTTCTTTTGGAGACGGGGAGTTTCTGTGTAAGTTGGTGCTGGCTAAAGATGCAGTTAGGGTAAATGGGGCATTCCCAAGGACTCCAGCATATGTTGAAGAATGTCAATTTCCAGAAGCATTGGACCCTATTATTGTGCGAGGACGAATAGTTATATGTCTTCTCAGCCGGCTTCTATAATGGGACATCAAACATCAATGCCATTATTGACACAGCAAGAACTCTGGGATTTATGGGTTTTGCTTTTGTTGCAAACCCG